>NC_041383.1:195688294-195692658 GCF_002162155.2 Triticum dicoccoides
GCTCGGTCTCGTTAGCAGCTAGTGTGTACTGTAGCACTCAGCGCTCCCGAGCAAGAACTCAATACACTCATACATGCAGCAGTAGGAGTGTTATCTCTTCGGAGAGCTCCGAAGTTGGGTAAACTGCTCGTGTGCTTCGCCTCGATCCGCTCTTCGTGCGGTCTCCGCCCCCCGCCGAACCGAAAGGGACTCGGTCCGCCGGTCCCATAGGTGTTCGTGGATCAGCTTCCCCGACAGAATTCCTCATGAAGAAAGGCTTCAAACCCGGTTCACTGGACCCAACTCTTTTCACTAAGTCTTATGATGATGAATTGTTTGTGTGCCAAATATATGTTGATGATATCATTTTTGGCTATACTGACCAACGATACAGTGATGAATTTGCCTATATGATGAGTGAAGAATATCAAATGCCTATGATGGGAGAATTGAAATTCTTTTTAGGTCTTCAAATTCGTCAACAGCGCAATGGCATATTCATATCTCAGGAGAAATACCCCAAGGACGTATTGAGGAAATTTAGCATGCAAGACTGCAAAGGGGTCAAAATTCCAATGCCCACAAATGGCCATCTATGTACTGATGAAAATGGTAAAGACTTCGATCAAAAGGTATACCACTCCATGATTGGCTCTTTATTGTACCTATGTGCATCTAGGCCGGATATTATGCTTAGTGTTTGCATGTGTGCCCGATTTCAAGCTACACTAAAGGAATCACACAATAAGGCTGTGAAGCATATTCTTCGATATCTAGCTTACACACCAACACTTGGACTATGGTATCCCAAGGGCTCTTTGTTCGATCTCATTGGATATTCAGACTCTGACTATTTTGGTGATCGTGTGGACCGCAAGTCAACGTCAGGCACATGTCATTTCCTCAGACGATCTTTGGTCTGTTGGTCCTCGAAGAAATAGAACTGTGTATCACTCTCCATTACAGAAGCTGAGTACATTGCTGCTGGATCGTGCTGTGCTCAACTACTATGGATGAAGCAAACACTCAAGTACTATGGCGTCAACATGAAGAATGTGCCTCTCTACTGCGATAATGAGAGTGCTATCAAGATTGCTCATAACCCAATTCAGCACTCGAAGACCAAGCACATCCAGATTCGTCATCATTTTCTTCGTGATCATGTGTTGAAGGGCGACATCTCCATCGACCACGTTAGTACTGAAGACCAACTGGCCGATATCTTCACTAAGCCCTTGGATGAGAAGATATTTAGCAAGTTGCGGTGTGAGCTAAATATCCTAGAATCTTCGAATGTTCTCTGAAATGGACACACATCCTAACACTTAAGCTGACTTGCTGACTTAGATGCGCAACACAAGAAGTAACCTTTTTCTTCAATCAATGAAGACTAACAATCTAAGTGTGAAGAAATTAATGAAGAAATTGATTCTCACAGCCCTACGACAATTTTACGTGGTGTCTGAAATCAGCTTTCTTATACGGTGGGTTACGCCACCAACCAAAGTTGACAATCTTCAATTTGAGTTTTTCTTTGTTTTTTGAAATTCCTCAATTTTTTCAAATTCTTCAACTTTGCATTGTCTTCACTCCTTCCGGTGTTGTTCTTCATTTGAATATATATATGAGTTTATGTCCTCAATAGCATTCACTTATTGCTAATTCTTCAAGTTGTTTTCTTCTGCTAAGTGAATGTGATCGGACCCTTCCCCCTCTATGCTAAACTGAACCCAGTCTATTCACAAATTCTTCATGTGCGTTCTATTTGAAACTCGTTCAAAATCTTCACTGTGTCCTTGACAGCTAAAGAAATTGCAAATGGAAATTTTAATCTATCTGATCTGAATTTTCGGCTTTGCCGCTCAAACCATTCCGCATCCCACGACAATACTTATCTACTCACCCACGATCCTACACGATCGCCACCTCTCAGTACGTGGGTGACATATGTCAAGCGAATGAGAAGGGCCAGGGGCACGTTCGTCCGATTTCCTCGGGCGTATAGTTTTTCACTCCCACTATAAATACCCCTTCCTCTTCCTCAATTCACTTTCACTCCGCTCGCTCTCACTCCCGCTTGAGCTCCCGAAACCCTAGCACCACCGCTACTTCATCGTCGCCGGTGAGGAAGAGCTTCACTGCCTCTACCTCGTCGTCGTCGTACTCGTGCCGGTTGTGGATTTCTTCACTCCGTCGCTGCCGTAGCCGTCTTCCTCTGCCAAGTTAGGGCGCGGAAGATCTGAACTGACGAACTTCACATCTACACTTCCCAGTTCGTCGTGTTCTTCAACTCGGGTAATTAAAAGTTACTTTTACTACCCTCTTTGATTCTTATGTTTTCTTGAAAATCTTCAAAGGTGTTTATCCTTCAAATCTTCACACACATGAACACCTCACATGTCTTCTGCTCTTGATTTGTTTCTCTAAGCAATGATTTTCTTCAAGATTCCTCAATTGTGTGGATTTTCAATCTATACAACTCTGGAACCTAAGACAAAGAACGCTTAGTGAAATTCCTCAAGACTCATCTGGTCAAATTACTCAAACCTATTCATTTTTGAAAGACCTTCTGAGAACGCATATGACCTCTCCAAATTCCTCGCAACTATACTCTGTTCACAAGTACAAATGTCCACTGCTGAATCACTAGGTTCTCATCAACTTAACTCATTTGCAGCGTTCCTCGAAGAAAAGTTGCACACCTCTTCAGAAACTTCAGTTGTTCATATTCCTCAGCTAAAGAAAATGACTGAAGTTAAGAAGCCACAAAAGGGTGGAAAGAGACCTGAGGTCAATACTGCTTTTGAAATCCCTGAGGACATTTATGCTGGATACTGCACACCCCCTGAGGAGGATAGAAATCAGCGCAAGGTGCGCATTCAAAAGATAAAGAGGAGATGGGCACGGGAATGGAGGTAGTACAGGTATGTTACTCCCAAGTATATGAAGAAATTCGCGCTCAATCCTCCATGCTCAAGACCTCCATTGGCACCAGGCCAAGTGGCAGATCCCACCAGCCTCAAGCGCGGTGAGGACTATGCTGATGAATGGGCAAAGCGCCAGGCCAAACTGAAGGAAATATGCCCTAGAGGCAATAATAAAGTTATTATTTATTTCCTTATATCATGATAAATGTTTATTATTCATGCTAGAATTGTTAACCGGAAACATAATACATGTGTGAATACATAGACAAACTTAATGTCACTAGTATGCCTCTAATTGACTAGCTCATTAATCAAAGATGGTTATGTTTCCTAACCATAGACATGAGTTGTCATTTGATTAACGGGAGCACATCATTAGTAGAATGATGTGATTGACATGACCCATTCCGTTAGCTTAGCACTTGATCGTTTAGTATGTTGCTATTGCTTTCGTCATGACTTATACATGTTCCTACAACTATGAGATTATGCAACTCCAGTTTACCAGAGGAACACTTTGTGTGCTACCAAACATCACAACGTAACTGGGTGATTATAAAGGAGCTCTACAGGTGTCTCCAAAGGTACTTGTTGAGTTGGCGTATTTCGAGATTAGGTTTTGTCACTCCGATTGTCGGAGAGGTATCTCTGGGCCTCTCGGTAATGCACATCACTATAAGACTTGCAAGCAATGTAGCTAATGAGTTAGTTACAGAATGATGCATTACATAACGAGTAAAGAGACGTGCCGGTAACGAGATTGAACTAGGTATTGGGATACCGATGATTGAATCTCGGGCAAGTAACATACCGATGACAAAGGGAACAACGTATGTTGTTATGCGGTTTGACCGATAAAGATCTTCGTAGAATATGTAGGAGCCAATATGGGCATCTAGGTTCCGCTATTGGTTATTGACTAGAGAGATGTCTGGGTCATGTCTACATACACTACAAAAAAAAGACACATCCGTGACATTTTGGGCCGAACGATTTTTTTTCTGTCATACATATGACACTTCTATGACGATAATTGTGACAAAACCCGGTATCATCATAGATGTGGTGGGCTCCTACTTCTATGACAAAAAATCATGACAGAAAATGGGCTTTGCGTCCCGGGCGGGCCAGAGACGCAGCTGCATGACATTCTTTGGGCCATCCATGACGGAAAAAACCGTGGTAGAAGCGAGGGGGAGGAAAATTTCGGGGAGTTGCCGGTTACGGTGGGAGAGCGATGCGCGTTTCTCTCGTACGTACGTGTGTGTGTGCGGGGCGTTGGCTCTAACTGAAGTTGAGCGAGGCGTTGGGCTCTAACTGAACCCGAGCGATTGCACTTCAGGCTACGCGTTACTGAACCCGAGCGATCAATTGATGGCTGTTAACTGAACCCGATGGAGCGATTCCTCCGCTACTGCTGCTAACTGAAGTCGATCGATTGGATGAACAGTGAGCGTT
>NC_041383.1:195693013-195703528 GCF_002162155.2 Triticum dicoccoides
GCGCTCCAACACAAGTCCGTTTCGTCCGTTTTGCGGTACGCCACACCCCTCCCATGAACAGGACCCCCGTTTCGATCGTAGGAGGTCCGTTTCCTCCGTTTTGCGATACATCACACCCCTCCCGATCAACAGGACCCTCGTTTCGACCGTAGGAGGTCCGTTTCCTCCGTTTTGCGGTACGCCAGGCCCCTCCCGATCAACAGGACCCCGTTTCGAACCTGGCCGGTCGAACACAAGGTCGTTTCGTCCGTTGTGCGGTACGCTAGGCCTCGTTTCCATTGCCTGTTCCGTTCAAGCCCTCCCAATGAACACGACCACGCATTCCGTTCCGACCCAGCCGGTTGGCTCCCCATGAACATGACGACGACGCTGTTTCTCCATTCCGACCCAGCCATGTACGTATGCACGATAGGCGTTAGAGACCCTGCCCATATGTACGTACGTGGCCGTATTTTCTTTCTTGCACCCTCGCCGCTGTACATACGTGTACATGCTATGTGCGCGCCTCTACTACAACACGTGCGCGCCTCTACATCCACCAGTATATATGTACGTACACGTTCGCGACCAGAATGACAACGCTACGTACGCTTTGACTAGGTGGGCCCTGACTGTTAGGCACTTCCTTGCGTGCGAAGATGTAACTGGTGGGTCCCAGCGGTCAGGGGGGCGAATCGTTTTTTTTTGCCCGGACGCACTTCCTTGCGTTTGAAGATGTAGCTGGTGGGTCCCAGCAGTTAGGGGGGCGAATCGTTTTTTTTGCCCGGACGCACTTCCTTGCGTGCGAAGGTGTAGCTGGTGGGTCCCAGCAGTCAGGGGGGAAACATTTTTTTTCGTGAAATATGGTGGCCCGTCCGCTGGGTCCCCGCTGTCAGGTGGAGGAATAATTATTTTGCGTGTAATAAGGAGGCACTTCCTTGCTGCAGCTGTGGACCCAGCTGTCAGCCTCTCCACGTACAGTCCACGTCCGATGGAAGTCGTTCCTTGACCACATTGACCACGCCGCGCCGAGAGCACCAGGGCAGTGGACGACGGAGTCCTAGGAAGGGGACGACGTGGAGCCGGGGAAGACGCGGCAGTGGATGCCCACGCGTAGAGGAGTACGAGGGTTCACTGGTTCACTGCGGTGTGAGGCTGCCGTCGCTGCAGAATAATAGGGGGTGTGGGTGAGTAGAGGGATGGCCTGGCTAGCGGTGGGAGTAGTAGGGGGCGGTGAGGCCTCCGCCGCATCGTAGCCGGCCATAGGAGGCAGGAGCACGAGGCACGACCGACGCTAGTTTGGGCGGCTGGAGCAAGAAGACTAGAGGTTGAAGAAGCACTACGGCCGTTGGATGGACATCGTACGGTCACTGGAGCTAGAATCGTGCATATTGACTAAGTTGACAAAGCCCTCCGTCCCCGTCAACTTAGTAGGCCCACAAGTCAGCCTGTCACTATACTGGGTCCCAGCTAATAGGGGGAGTATTCATTTTTTTGTGCGTAATAAGGAGGCACTTCCTTGCGTGCGAAGATATAGCTGGTGGGTCCAAGCTGTCAGCAGCGGTAATGTTTTTTTGTGAAATACTAAGGCCCTTTCGGTGGGTCCCTGATGTCAGGTGGACGAATCATTATTCTGCGCGTAATAAGGAGGCATTTCCTTGCATGCGGCCGTGGACCCAGCTGTCGGCCTCTCCACGTACAGTCCACTTCAGATGCATGTCGGTCGTTGACCAAGTTGACCAGGCCGCGCCAAGAGCACCAGGGCGGTGGAAGACGGCGAGGCCTAGGAAGGGAACGACATGGAGGCAGGGAAGACTCAACAGTTGTTTCCCACACGGAGGGGAGTACGACTGAACGAGGGTTTACTGGTTCGTCTACCGTCGCCGGAGAATAACAGCAGGTGTGGGTGAGTAGAGGGATGGCTAGGCCAGCGATGGGAGTACGGTGGGGCGGTGAGGCCTGCGCGGCAGCACAGCCGGCCGCGGGGAGGAGGGAGCAGGCAGTCCCGCTGGCGCTTGTTTGAGCGGCTGGAGCAGGAAGAGCAGAGATTGAAGAAGCATGACGGCCGTTGGATGGCCATCCAACCGTCACTACTTGTGCGTCAACCTTTTTTTAGGAAAGCCTCAAATCTGTGGAAAACAGCATACAGCCCATCTGCCATTATTTCTAATAATTTACAGCCCATTTGCTAATTCTTAAGGTTTTTTTGGAGCCCATATTCTTTTTGTTAGCATTAAAGCCCATATTGTGGCCACGGTTAAAAAATTATACGAAATTTTGCATATTTCGGTGCGGTCCGAACTGTTTTTAATCCCGAAATTTCGACTCACATTCAAACTAATTTTAAAACTAAATGTATATAAATATAAAATCCAACAAATTCTCCACGCATAAAAATTAATGTAATTTAAAATCTTGAAATGAAAAAAATAATATTTGAAACTAATTGCCGCTTTGATGTGTTTTAAAAATGTACAACCCATTTCTCATTACTGATGGGCTATTTTCTCGGCCAGCCGAATGAAGCTCTCCTCGTCTTGAAAGATTTGCATCCCAACAGGCCTGACAAAGCGACTTACTTGGCAAATCACAAAAAAACTGGGCTATGGCCGTGGACCCAGTTGTCAGCCTCTACACGTACAGTACTCTCCCGATGGAATGTTGTTGACCACATTGACCACGCCGTGCCGAGAGCACCAAGGCGATGGACGACGGCGAGGCCTAGGAAGGGGACGATGCAGAGCCGGGGAAGACACGACAGTGGATGCCCACGCGCAGAGGAGTACCAGGGTTCACTGGTTCGGCTGCGGTGTGAGGCTGCCGTCACCGCAGGGCCTGGCTAGTGGTGGGAGTAGTAAGGGGAGATGAGGCCTCAATGGTAGCACAACCAGCCACTGGAGGCAGGAGCAGGCGGTTTCCCCGGCGCTGGTTTGGGCGGCCGTTGCAAGAAGAGCAGCGATTGAAGAAGCAACAGGACCGTTCGATTCAAATCCAACGGTTACTGCTGCTAGAATCGTTTGTTGACTAAGTTGACAAGCCCTGCATACGCGTCAACGTAGTAGGCCCACAGGTCAGCCTCCCAACCGGTGCGCCCCAGATGTTAGTGGGAGGAATCAATTTTTTTCGCGTAATAAGGAGGCAATTGATTGCGTGCGGTTAGGCCAGCGGAGGGAGTAGGGTGGGTCGGGGAAGCCTGCGCAGCATCACAACGGGCCACAAGAGGAGGGAGCAGGTAGTCCCGCCGGCGCTAGTTAAGGCGGCTGGAGCAGGAAGATCAGAGATTGAAGAAGCACGGCGACTAGAATCGTGTGTTCACTGACAAAGCCTTGCGGAAACAAGTCAGCCTCGAAATATGTGGCGTGTACATCCCATTTGCTATTATTTTTATAAATTTTACTCATTTTCTAATTCATATGGAATTTATTGCAGCCCGTTTTCCAGTTTTAGAATTGCCGGCCATTTTCTGGTCAGTACCAGGGTAAAAAAATTAACTAAATATGTGGGAAATTTTTGCTGGGGAACGAAATATTCTTAATCCAAAAATTAATAGCCGTACTAAAACAAATTTAAAAATAAGTTAGTATTATGATATGTTAAATCCAATGAAATACGTATAAGATATCAGTGAAGAACAAAATTAAAAAAAAACTAATATCCCATTTGCTCGTCTTGAAAGATTTGCAGCCCAGTAATTCGGAGAAAACAAATAGGCCTAGCTTGGGTATTCTTCAAAAAGAAATACTGGGCTACCTATTTTCCCAAAGAACTGGTGCATGAGCATTTAGCTTTATTTTTTTATTTATGTTTAGGGGACCATGAGCATGTACCTGGGCCGGATTCATGTGAGAGCGTCCCTTCCAGTTAATTATGGGCTTCTCTATTGGGCCTTCATCAGTGGGCTGCATGTCATCAACAAGTGGAAAATGTGTTCCACACGAAAAATAGTATGAGCTACGTACGGTACAGGGCACTAAAGGATCGAACCGTGCAATGAATTCCAAAACATTGTGTTTGTCGTTCTAACAACACATTTATATTCAACCAACAGACGAAATATACTACTGATTGTACATTGAAACCAGCAGCAGCAGCAACCAGGGCTGGGGGTGCAGCAGAAGCAGTAAGCAGGCCAGAAGAGTGAAGACGCAGCTCTCTCTTCCAAACCAAACATCAGCCATCATTACGATGGCTACCAAAAAAGAACAAGTGTATGCATCAAACTAAATAAAGATCCTACTAGCATCAAACTAAATAAAGATCCTACTACACCAAGTGTACACATCTAACTAACTGGCTCAGTTAGACGTTACTATTTATTAAGCTGTGGAGATTGGCTGACGGCTTGAACCAGATGGGTGCCTGACGGGGGAAACTCCAGCCAGCAGGTCGAAGTCTGATACTTGCGACCCTCTCTCCTACTTTGGGCTGCAGAGCGTGGTGGCACATATCAGGGTATGGTGCATGCAGAGACGCATGGTATGCTGTGTACACACAGTTTTGCCTGATGAACGAAACCGCGTTGCCATCATGATCCTTGCCATCGGTTTTCTCCTGGTTAATCGGATAATTCAGTCCGACAAACATAGAGCGTGTGCCAAGGCTACTTACCAGCCTCCAGTAAAAAATTCTTGAAGGCCCAGAGAAGATGGGATCCTGCTCAAAGACCTTGCAGTGACTGTGATTGTATTCCGCGAAACAACATGTCCGGTACGTGCGAACGATCATCAATCTTTTGCCGTCGTCTGATCGAGCCAGGAACCACCTGCGACTGCCATGCCGCTTTGGTGCTGGGATTAGGAAGGGTAGGGACACCAGGCGGCCTACAACATCATATCAAGTTGGAGTCAAATAAAAAAGGGCTCTTGATTTAGTCAATCTTAAGAACAACATGTTATGAGCATGAATATTTTTTCAGTAAATGTTGACAGTAATATAAGCAAGCCATCATGATATCATAGGAAAGTAACATACTGCTGTAACAGCCATTTGTAGCGATGACTGGAGTAGGCCAGCAATACGTCCAGCCATAGAAGGAGTCGACAGCGTAAATGAAGCCCTTGTGTTCAATGGCATCAGAGAACCATGGAGGATGTATGATCCTGCGATGGACGTGTAGATTTATCCACTTACTGCAGTGGCCTGTCAGATAGGCGAGACCGCGGTTGAAGAACGCAATTAGCCTGAAATCTTTATAATTCCCAGATCTTGTGGGCACTTGGCAGATTACAACCTTGAGCAAATCAAACTTGGTATCATGTTGGCTACTGTAAGATTCCGAGTATTCTGGGCTACGGTTCCAAAGCAGTGCAGTGTTAATCGAAGGAAGGGGGATCAATCGCCGGGTGTAGACCTCCACGAGCATCCAGCTGCCGCGACCGTCGACGAGCACCATCCAAGATGTGTTCATGCCGACCCAATACATACCATTAATGTAGCTGAGGCTGACGGGGATTGGATCGCAGTGAAGGGGCTTGATGCTCACCACCCTACGATCGTTATGCTGCGTGACATGCCGTTTTTGAAGATCAGGCGGCATCAGCAAGCAAGGAGCTGGCTTAAAAAGCTCCGGCCTGAGGGATTTGAGTAAACGGTACAGCCCCGATGAGCACACGGCGAGTGGCATGGTACTGAGATTGTCCACACGCGAAACAATGAGCTTGATTACCTCTGTGGGGAGCGAATTCCAGCCACTCTTTCGGTGGACGCTGCTCGGTTCTGCCATTGTTAGTGCTTGGGTTTCGGACGAGGGGGGGGGGAGGCGCCTTAGCGGGGATGGAAGCTTGGACGAGATTATGTGCGGACAAAGATGGAGAAGTGAATATGTGCTGCGGGAAGTGGACAGGTGATGATGACTACAGCACGCCGCTTGACTTACAAGACACATACCAGCAGCGTAGGGTCATATCGATGCCAGACAACTTGCTTGAGTGATCACAGTACTGGTACTCCCTACAGTACCTACTACAGTACTATGCCCTAGCTTGCTAGAGTAGAGTTGTAGAGTAGGACTCTGCTCTACTACTAGCACCGGAGGAGTAGTATATTCTAATCTAAAATAGTTACAAACTTCGATGCCCGATCGTGGAACGACTACGAACCATGCTCAAAGACCGTGTATACATGGTGTTTGGACTTATATGCAAAAAATAGCAAGATGCCCGTGCATTGCACGGCACACCATCATCACCAACTCGGTTTTCTATAAGAGTAGATATATATAGATAGAGACTAGGGAGTACTAGTAATGACACCATCTTCTGCTTTGTGTGCTACTCCTGCGCTCCATTCGGCGGCCGCAACGTCCCCCCCTACAGCCACTCCCTCCTGCGCTCCATTCGACGGGCGCTGTTGAAATCTGGGGAGCGCACTCTCGCGACTGCTGGCAGCCACGACTTCACCGACGACGACTTCTTCCCCAACCTCGACAACCTCTTCCTCAAGGACATGGGCGACAACCTCAACGCCAACGATGCTGCTCCTGTTGCACCGTATGTGTTTCTGTCCTTCCTGTTCGAAATCGTGGTAGAATTCATGTTTCTACTCTGTATCCTACTACTATGCTAGTCCACATGATTAGTTTCATCTCTGTTATAGCCGTCATGATTTATTTTGTGCTTATTCGGATTAAATCTCGTAGTAACTTGCTCACATATTCAACTGGCGCAACGTCCCCTACAGCCACTCCCGTTTCATGGACCCTGGTCGATGCTTCCAAGGAGCCCTTCGTCCACTGCTATGAGTGCCCGATGCCGTTTTGTGGCTCACCGGCGGACATGGTGCATCACCTCACGGATGCGTGCAGCGGTCACTGCTGGCCCTTGGCAGAGAACATCAAGTACGACATGTGCTACCGGTTCACCATGCCGGGGTCGCTGGAGGATCACCACCGCCTGCTAGTCTCGGAGGAGGACGGCAGCGTCTTCCTCTTGATCATGGGCACCGGCGAGGCCCGCGCAGGCGCCGCCCTGTCTTTGTAGTGTGCGTTAGGGGCATCGCCGCTAACGCTGACACTGACACGAGGCAGATGTACGGGTGCAAGGTCAATGTTACTACCCCTCCGGGTCACGTGGGCGGCGAAACCGGCCTCATCGGACAGACTTGGAATCTGAGGAGCTGGGACTATCCCGCCAATGTGGACTTGGAAAACCCATGGCATCCGTTCTATCCTTTACCCGCCGACTCGGTGCAAGGGGACTCCAAGGAGGTTCACCTGGACATACGCATTATCAAGTGCACTTATAAAACGTGTAGTGTGTGTGTGGGCGCTTATGGCGCGTGTCTTTGCCGCTTTTGATTCTGTAAGCTTGTCGTTAAACTTGAGTGGCTTTCGCCGCAATCCTTCCTTTGAACTGCTCCTCTCAGTGAGCTGATGTAAGACACTTTGGGTTTCATTTGATAATGGAACCGGGGAGGAGCCTCCCTGTTCTTCTAAAAAATACGCATTATCAAGTTAAATGCTGATCATTAGTCTTCGCTCAATGTAATCCGCTGTCTAAGCATGTGGAGACTTCCATGCAGGATCTTGCTCTATTGGAGTATCACACATGAATAAAAGTGTATCCATTTATGGTTTAGTCTAGAATCTTCCATGTGTGAATTTTTACTACAGTACTGGTGAAAGACTTACGATGAACCATTTCTTACATCTCCTCTGCCCCCTTGCAAGTCATCCTGATTTAATCCCTCTGTCTAGGTGTATAAGGGCATGGTTAATATTACTTAATAGTATAGCCAACTGTTGACTATAAGAAAGTGCCATGTCATCTGTAGCCAACATGTATAACAATCGATACTCAAAAACTAATTCTTAAAGATCATTTCTTGCAAAGCACAATAAGTGTTATTTCTTTACAAGTTTTGGATGCAGGTTGAACAGTTGAACGCTTTTGTTTGCAAAAGATACCTTTTTATCTATTTCACCCGGATGTTTGTGAGTTCTAGAGATGAGATAATATCCGAAGAAACCTATCGATACCTGTTGCACATGAGATGACCCCCACATCCTTTGTCACAATAAACAACTCCCCGATCAATGCATTTCACTCTTCAGTGCAACGCATGGGCACCTTACTACTATAGATTAGTATGACCAAAAATTGAACTAACATTATATATAGTACGATAAATACTGATGCATGTCACCTAAAATTATATCATTCAAAACTATGTTCAAATACGAATCCAATGATATAGTTTTTGTTGACATGCACTAACATTTTGTCAGTTAAATCTTCAGTCAAATTCAATGGGGGACAAATAAACCACAACTGATGTAGTACAAGGGTAGTGGGTGGCGCTGCACGGGAGTCTCACCTCTCACCCCGCTCATGGCGCAGCAGTAAAGCCGTCATATCACAAAACCCAACCACTCCCAGTAATAAATGGCCTGGTAAAATAAACGGACAAGCAACCATCACATCCCTCCGTCTTTTTTTCATTTCATCTCTCCGCATTTACTTTCTCCGGTTCATCTCCCACGCTCGATCCGTAGCTACTACTCCTAGGGCCAGTTCTTTTGGCGGCTTCCCCAGCTTTTCCCACAAGATTAGTCAAAGTGGAGAGTAACAATAAGGCGCCTCACTCATTTATTTGGGCTTCTAAACTACTACTCCGTCCTGGTTTATTCCTCACCATTGTAATTTGTGCTAAATTTTGACCAAAGATTTAACTGATAAAATGTTACTCAAAACACTTAGGCGCGATGCATCTAGGTGTGTAAGTCATCTTAGGAAAACCAAATAATCCAAAAACACTTAGGTGCGGTGCATTAACTTCTACCTCGTTTCTTGTTTCTTGACATATCAACCAATAAGAGATAAAGAGTGTGCATGCTTTTAATGACTTGAGATATCAAACACGACTTGCAGTGGTTAGTTCATTGCATGCAATACTATTAATTAGCAAATAAACATTAACGTTTCTCGTTTTCTCCTCCTCCTTGGTCACGGTGCACAGAGAAATAACCACAGAGAAGGAAGCTAAAAGTAAACAATCAAACGAGCATTTTTGCATTTGTTTTGCATTAAGTAGTTTCACAAGCTTGACTAGTGCTGTTTTTCCACTTTTACAAAAACCGCATCGTAATGTTCAAACGTGCATTTGCACGTACATAAGTAATAGTAGTACTCCCTCCGTCTAGGTGTACAAGTCTTCCCTCCTCCTTGGTCACCGTGCACAACCAAAGATGACTTATTGACCTGGACGGAGGGAGTAGCACAGTCTGCAAGCATATATCGAGCGAGACGTGTAGTCCGATAGTATATAGTAAAGTTTGTGCTATATGCATGTACTTGCAAAATGCGTAATAATACACAATGTTTCCAAACTTTCCCTTTTACATACTTAATTAAGGACGCTAAAAATTCCTGAACATTCGGGATTTATCATTTGCATCCCAAAACTAATGAGATCGCCTTATGAAACAAAAATTATACTCCTCCTAAAAGACACGACGCTCGCAGGAGCGCTTGCGGTGCACCACGAGTGCCCTGGTGCGCGGCCGTTTCCCAGCGCGTCGACACAACGCCTCTTCCTCAGCCTCGCAATTCGCGAGGTGATGATTGGCGGCTTGCCGGCGGGCGAGCGCGATCTCACCGGTGTGGTGATCTGGCGCCAACAGGTACTCCTCCTAGCTGGAAGCGTGCACCCGGTCCATGTACCGCCAAGCGTAGATGAGGCGCTTGGGCCCGACTGCACTCAGGGCGTCGGCACGGGCGTCCTCCGCCACCCTCACGGCCCTCGCACGAGCCTTCTGCCAAAGAACCAATTGCTTGACTCTATCGGACGCGACATAGATTTCCCAGAAAGCTTGTTGCGCGGTGCGCTTCTCTTACTCGGCCTTCTTCTCCGCCTCTATTTTGGCGCGCTCTACAGGAGGCAAAGCCTCCCACAAGGCGACATCCATTTCTTTCCAAAGCTCCTCAAGGCTGGGGGGCTCGGCGGGCGGCGCGGCGTTCTCCTCGTAGCGGGGAGCCGACGCGTCCTCCGACGCATGTGCCGGCGAGATTAAGAACACCGACGCGTCCACCTCGACGCGTCATGGCGAGGAGCGGAACGCCGACGCGTCCTCCTCGACTAGTGGCGGCGAGGAACGGAACGGCGACGCGTCGCGTCGTGGCGAGGAGCGAAACGCCGACGCGTCCTCCTCGACTAGTGGCGGCGAGGAACGGAACAGCGACGCATCACGTAGCAGCGAGGAGTGGAACACCGACGCGTCATCCTTGACTAGTGGCGGCGAGGAACGGAAAGGCGACGCGTGACCGTCCGCGCGGTGCAACGAGGGGCTCCTAGGGCTTGGGAGGGGAGATGCCATGGTGGTCGACGTGAGAGGGAGGTGGAGGAGATAGCGATGAACGTGAACGTGAGGGGGAGGAGATAGCGATGTCGTGGGAGGCGCAATATTTATAGCGAGCAATGGCACACCTACGTAAGATATGGACTGAGCTGCACTGACTTAACTGCAGGTTCAGTTGCGTCACTGACATGTGGGCCAGTACACTGCTGGGCCCGAATGTCAGTGACCCAATGCACCTGAAG
>NC_041383.1:195703837-195707781 GCF_002162155.2 Triticum dicoccoides
GAAATATTGCTGGTCAATACAGATTGGACGAGCGTGGGGGGAGGAGAGTCATGCATGCCAATTTTTTCACACGGGGTGGAGTGGTGGGACCGTCGGAGGGAGAAGGAGAGTTTGGCAGGCATATTGTTTCCACACATGGAGAGGAAAAGATTTGGAGACGAACGGGCTTCCTGCAGGTATGGGGAATGGTGCATAATAAGTCATCTTGCATGCTGGGCTAGGTATAGTCTCAAGTCATTAAAAACATACACGCCCCACACATGTTCATATTTCAAGGTGCACTAAATTATTGCATGCGATGATTAAGGCTGGCCATCATGGTGGTATCTTAGCTGGTACACGGGAATAGCAAACATGCTGATGTGGCAAAGAATTAAAGAAGAGAGGGGGGTTAGACTAACTAGTGTTCATGCATGCATTGGTAAACACATTTTTTTGTGAAGAATGACATCATTAGTTGAGTACTTTTGCAGACTTCAAAAACTATTCCACCGCCTCTACTATCTTGCTAAGAGTAGGTGAAATTTTTGAGTCGAGCCCTTTAAACTAGAAGGGAGGTAGTGGTACTCTAATAGCTAGGTGTGTAAGTCATCTTACGAAAACCAAATAATCCGAAAACACGAAGGCGCGGTGCATTAACTTCTACCCCGTTTCTTGTTTCTTGACATATCAACTAATAAGAGATGAGGGTGTGCATGCTTTTAATGACCCGAGACTATCAAACATGACATGCAATGGTTAGTTCATTGCATGCAATACTATTTAATTAGCAAATAAACATTAATGTCTCTCGTTTCCCCTCCTTCTTGGTCACGGTTCACAGCCTAAGATGACTTACTCACCTAGACGGAGGGAGTATCAGCATTCACAATGCCAAATCAATATTTTTACACTCATTATAAAACGTAGTTCTTATACTCATTATAATCAGTATTGTAGATATTGATATTTTTAGTATAAATTTGGTCGTGGGATTTCATTGATGCCTGTCAAAGCGTGGAGGAAGCGGAGCTTAGGGCTTGCATTGCCGGTCTCTACATAGGTATTTCTCTTCATAATCCTGTAATTTTAGAGACTGATTGCGCTTTTGTGGTAGCGTCTCTTGCATCGGGGGACTATGACAGGTCTGCTATGCGTGACCTGAAGATGAAAGCGTTGAACATCTCGAAGTTGATCAACAATCTTCAATTGTCAAAGATTAGCCGTTCGTCCAATAAGGTGGCACACTTAATCGCTAAGTATAGCTTTGACAATAGATTAGATGGTATTCTTGTAAATAACGTACCGCCCTGTGTGGTGAATATTGTATCGAATGAGTGTACTGGTGTGGCTGGTTAATTAATATAAGGTGGTGTTTAAAAAAAGTATATATTTGGTCAAACACTTTGCAAACGGTTGACGGGAGTAAAAAGGACCAGAGGGAGTATCATGCATGCGGAGTAGGCAAAAAAATTGCTCATTTTTAGCCGGTTGAAGTCTCAAAGGGCGCGACCGCGCGAGGGAGGCGAAGGTAGTGGGAGGCGCGACGGTTGACGTTATTAAGTGAAGTTACATCCACGCGCCGGCATAGCATGCGAACAGGCAGAAGCTATACTGTCAGGCCTACGATATGGGTCTAGTAGACATGACATCTAGTGGGTCCCGCATAGTTCTCGAGAACTCTTTGGGGGCTTGCAGCCGTTTATCCACCGAGCAAGCCAGCAACCCCACGCCGTTCGCACGCCCTACTCGTCCCCGTCTTCTACCTCACAACAGTTTGCTCCGAGTCGTCCCGTCCTTTCACATTAGTTCGCTCCCAGTTTTTGCGGGGTACAATAGTTCAACTTCTCCTAACCCTCCTCCAAAATCCATGGCCTCCCAAATCTCCATGGTCACCGCTGAGTACCAGGTTAGAGCCATCACCAGCAATCATTTCATCATCATCTACACACATGGATCCGCGACGGTGAAAGCATGGCTTGCTCGCTTCCTGCGCATGTTCAACAGTTCAATGGATGAGTGGGTCGCTGGGCTAGATGTTGAGTACACCACATTCCTGGGACGAGAGAAGGATCTAAAGGACGAAGAGAGGAAGAAGCCTGCCGTGATCCAGGTTTGCGTACATAACGTTTGCTTGGTCTACCACATATGCCATGCCGATGTTGAGTGCCAGGATTTTAAGAACTTCCTCAAGGACAAAAGAGTGAAATTCATTACTGTAGCTTTAAGAACGACAAAGAAGTCCTGCGTCGGATAGGTCTCGTTGTAGGCCAGCCCTTTGATCTCCAGAAGGCAAGCCCGGTGTCCTCCTCTCAACCTTCAATGCTGACCCTGGCAGCAGCCATGATTGATCCTTCGTACGCTAAACTGAAGAAACCTCATCACGAGTTTCGTCATGCATGGGAGTCGAAGACATTAGATGAAGATTACATCCTGTACGCAGCAATGGATGCCTACCTTTGTTTAAATATCTACATGGGTTGGATGAAGAAGCAGAGCCCAGTGTCCGGTTCAAGCAAAGAAGCGTCGGCGAAGAGGAAGAGGAAGAGGGACGAGGACGAAGTCGAGGACGTGGACTCGGACTCCGAGTAGGTGGCAGTGCCGTCGCTCATGCTGGTTCTACTGCAGTGTCAAGCTGACTAGTTGCTTAGTTTATTTTCAAGGGTGTGTTGTGCTGAGGCCCCAGCAGAACTATGTTTATGTTCTTTCTCGTTATTTGAACTGTTTAGTACGTAGAGTAGTACTAGTACTATATCTTACTACTGTTCTTCTTGCAGTTGGTACTACTGCTCGTACCTTCGTGTTCCCACTGTACTTAATACGTTCGTACTAGTAGTATAATTTGGGTCAGTCGATTTGTGAAAGAAGTTCGACGGAGCGAAGGAAGAAGACGACAGAAGAGGTAGAAGAAGCCCTTCTAGCCATCCATGTTGCATCAAACGGCTCACATGAGTCGACTGACCCAAATTGCTCCTTCAGATTGCAGGATCCACGTCGCATTCAAGGTCTCGAAGGTAGATTCCACGTCCGCACCCGGTTTGCGGTCTCAACGCGCGTGCGACCGGCTTCTGCCGCGACAACCACCATGCGCGCCTCCTCCGCGCGGGCGGAGACGACAATGACAGGCTAGTTCCTCCTCGCCGGCGTGCTGGAGCACGCGCTCGTCCTCCTCTTCGTACGCTACGTGCATAGACGCGGCTCCACCAGCTACTCGCGTGCTTGGCAGCACGGTGGCATGGTAAGGAGGGACTGCAGACGACGTGAGCGGGCGAGCCTTCGGCTTCATGGCACAGGGATGGCGGCGACACGACGGTGATGGGCGAGAAATTGTTGGCCAGAGCAGGCGGGCGCCGGCATGCGCAACGGCGGCGGCGACATATTGATGAGTGCGCGTATGGGAGCTTACTTTAGTTTTATATGAGGTTGGTCAAACTTAAAAGAAAACCGTACTAGTACACGTAAACATTAGACTTAGGCAGCACTTTTATTAGTTATTTTTTTAAGTTAGTACCACAGCCACGATACGGAATCCTGTGCAAGCGCGTGAACCGCGGCCACGCGGTCGATCGAACGGTGCGTCACCGTGTCACGCTTGAAGGACATCCACCGAACCTTTTTTTGTGTGTGAAAACAATCCTCGAATATTACTCAACTTTTTTTCCTGGGAAAGTTCTTGATGCTGCAATATTTCCACATATTTGAATTTAGCTCCAGTTTGTGTTTATTTGGATTTGGACGTTTTAGGTGCGCCCTAGTTTTTTTAATACTTATTTTGTGTGTGTGACTGAGAGAGAACGTGTGTATGTGTCCATATGTGTGTTGTGGCAGAAGGGCAATGTGGAGACGGTGTGCGTGTGATACAGACATAGAGAGGTGTGAATGTGCAAACGATCATGCATGAGTTAGACATAAACAGATGCCAATACGTTGTGTACACATGAGAGAACGGTGTTCTAGTTCACTTG
>NC_041383.1:195708040-195806373 GCF_002162155.2 Triticum dicoccoides
CGCATGCAACATATGCATCAATGCGCACATTTTGACACCCTCACTCGGCCTCTGCCCACCTAAGGGCCCGCGCAATCTCTTCGTGAATACCCATTTCTCTCAGATTTGTTTTCGCTCAATTCTGACACACACACACACACGCACGCACGCAACACAACACACACACACACACACACTCCCCCGAGCACACAATTCATCCCCATCCAAGGTTATACGGCGACCACTCTCGCTTGTGCTTCTTTGCACCCCAACATGCACAACACCTCAATCTTCAAAGAGGGCGACCACACCGCGCTAGAGAATGCGGGGTCATTTGGAAGCAGGGTGATGTGACACGGCAGACTGACTCCTCCCCCCACCCTCTCTTTCTTGCACAAAATTACCAATCCCTCTCTCCCCCGCACAAAATTGTCAATCCCTCAACCCATGAGATCCTTCCCCTCTCGTCCATGTTTTTCCAGCTCTCTCATCAAACATGTTGTCTCTTCTCCTTCCACGTATACAGAATCACGTATATTACATGTCTCCATCTTTCTCACAGACCTAACTTCTTCCTCTCTCTCTCTCTCTCTCTCTCTCTCTTTGTGTGTGTGTGTGTGTGTGTGTCTTGTTAGGTTTGTCTCCTACTCTCTCGTCCATATACATACAATCTTTCCCGCCCTATCTGCTCCATCTTCAAAAGCTCTCTCTGCATGTTTCATTCACACAATGGGATATGTCAAAATGTTGCTTCTATAATGGCTGATGTAGAGTTTTGGTTGTTTTTGTTGCATCCTACAAAGTAATAACTATGAAATGCATTTAGATTCTCATTTGACCGGGATTATGTGAGTTTGAGCATGTTGTGAAGTACTATAGACCTTGTATACATCTTGGGATTCAGCAATGATTGTAACTAATGAATTGTATAGACCATTACATTCGAAGTCAATAGCCTAATATATTTATTTCACAATTTCAACAAATGATTAGTTCACTACAAACTAAGAAAACAAATGTGTACTCCCTCCATTTTTATTTAAGTCCATGTATTAGCATTGGTCAAAGTCAAGTTTTGTAAACTCTCAGAAAGCTTATAACAAAAAATATTAACATATACAATAACAAATAAATACCATTAGATTCATTATTGAATGTACTTCCACATCATACATATTTGTTATGGTAAATGTTTATATTTTTATATAAACTTGGTCAAACTTTAGGAAATTTGACTTCGGTCAAACCTAATATGCAGAGTTTACTACTACTACTCGCTAGTTGCTTAGCTGAATCACTCAACACGCCACACGGGGAGTCCAGTGTCACAAAATTTTGAGGTCGGTGGGAAAATCTCCCGCGACCCTGATTCGAGCAGTGGGAAGTTACCATCATAGCCTTCGGAACAGGCCTACGTATGACGCTTGGTAGGGGGCTATTTTCGTAACTTCAGGTTCACCCTACCCAGCCAGCCCCACCCCGGAACCCAGAGTAGTACACCTGAATACTCCACATTTTCTATCCCCAACGCAAAATAGACTTCTCCACGGCACCGCAGCCTTCGTGCTCCTCCCCTTTACATCGGTGCACTCGTACACCGCAGCGCATCTGCCTCATCGATGACCTCGTACGCCGCACTGGAGCCGGTCCACCGTCGTTGTCGTAGACGGAGCCTCTTCCCCGACACCGTCTTCCACGGTCTCGGATCTGCTTCCCGGAAGCCGACGCCAAGCGCAGAAGTACCACCGTTGTGGACAATGAACCGACTCCCGTTGCCGACCATGACTCACAAAGGCCGCCGCGACCATCGTTCTCCTCCTTGATTGGTAATGTGTGTATTGAATCACTTAGCAGTACATGTGCAGTTCCAATTTTGTTCATACCTACCCTTCAATTTTCCTGGGTGCTATTGTTCCCGTAAAAGTAATTGGTTATAGCCTCCATTGTCCAACAGAATATCAGCTTGTAATTGTGCGTTGCTCCTGTGTTGCGCTGTGCTTGGGTAGGTTTTTAATCTGCAACCAGCAGTGTGGCAAATGATGGAAAGGTTTTTAGAACTAGCAAGATGCCCATGCGTTGCACGCATCAAGATGCATTTGTATGAGTAGTTTATCTTGTGGGAGAAAAGGATGAATGAGGGAAGGCCTTATTTGCAAATCTGGAGAGGGGTATGGGTATCTTTTTGCAAAATTCCCATTTGTTTCCTTCCTATCTGTCAGATATAAATCGGACGACCTATATTGCAAGAAAAAAAACTATAGAGAAAAAAAAGTAGACAGTAAAGGAAGTAGAGATAACTATTAAATATTAAATATAAAATAAATATAACTGTAGAGAAGAGAGTAGAGATAGCAGAGACGTCGGGAAAGGATAGCGCGCGCGCAGGAAAAAGCAGTCGGGCGTGCGCTAGTTTTGGCTCGCGGCGTCCGGCGCGCTTTATAAAATCCAACACCCTCCCACCGCTCTGTGCCTTGCCACCGCTCTCTCCCTGCTCTTTTTCGCCTCGCCGCCGCCGCGCCACCATGCCGCCGCGTCGCTGGGAAACTTGGGGATACCGCGGCGTCCGCGCGCGCCCCTCTGGCGGCTTCTCCACCGAGATCCGGTTCCACGGGATGCGCCTCGGCCTCGGCAATTTTGACACCGCCACCGAGGCCGCCTGCGCGTACGACGCGGCGGCGTGGCACCTTCGGTGGCCTCATAGAACATTGAACTTCCCCAACGTGCCAACGTGGGAGCGGGCGCAGGAGCTCGCGCCTCTGCCGCGGCTTAGCACCGACGAGGATCATTGCGACAACCGAAGGCGGGAGCACCGTCTTGGCATCGCCGAGATGGACGAGGAAGCCATTGCACTGTGGCGCCAACACTTCCCGCAGGACATCATCAACGAGCGCGAGTTCTATGTGCAAAGGAGGGCGGAGAGGGATAAGAGGAGGGTGGAGCGAGCCGCATATCACGAGGACAAGCGTAGGCGAAAAGCGAACGCTCAATTCAACATGAGGCTAGGAGAAGCGTCGCCCTGGGAATCCGACGATGATCGGTATCTTCACGCCTACAGTCAGACGTCGGAGGAGGACATCACCGAGGAGCAGTCGGACGACGAGGAGTAGTTGAATTATCTTTTTTGTATCTATCTATGCTGAGAACTATCCTCTACTCTCTAGTATCTACTTCTCGATCTCAGCACTGTAAACGCTTTTTTAAAGCACCGCGCATTGTGATTCTGTTGGAGATGCTCTAACATGGCAGACGAGTGCTTTAATGTTGCCCACAAGATGCGTGAGTATTACTAGTAGTATTTTTCTTGCCATGTTGAGATTTTGAAACCACGAGTGTGAACATGCAGAGGAGCAATGAAGACCAAACACGGGATATTCGGGACATCTTCAAGGAGCGTGGCAAGTTAAAGAGGAGCTGCACCGAACCTGTAAAATGAGCTTTGGTAAGTAACACCCTTTAAATTACTTTCATTTAGCGTCGTGTTCTTCGATGTGTATATGTTGTAGTTTCTGTTTCTCTTAAGCGTGGTGTTGTTCTATGTGTAATAAGAAGAGTCTTCATCGTCCTAATGCTTTCGTTTTTAACTTGATGTAGGAAGTGGGTGTTCTCACCATGTAGTCTGTTTTTATATTTCTTTTCCTTTTGAATTCACTTCTCCGAGTTCTGTTTATCTGGCATCTACTTAATGGATCTAGGTTTCTCTGAGTATTGATCTAAAAAAGAAGTAACTTCATGTCAGGATGCAGTTCCTGCGAGGAGGGAAGTATGGTCAACCTCAAGATCATGTTTCCAAAATGAGGCTGGATTACACACAAGGTGCCAGTTCCCTAATGATGCTGGATTAGACAGAAGGTTCAAATTCCCAGATGATGCTGGATTACACACAAGCCAGGTGGAGTCATCAGCTGTTCGTGTCCTTGTGGCATTAGTAAAGGCTGAAAGAAAGCGTGCAGCAGCCCTTGAGAATGTAGCTGAGCTCCTGAAGAAGCGAAAAGAGCAATCAGATGCTTCTCTTCACCCAAGACAAAGAAGAGATGGAAGAAGCCAGAAATAAGCTAGCAGAGGCAGAGCAGGCTAGGCGTCTCCTGCTATCTAAAACTGTTGTCAATACAAACTTTCCTTCATAATAGCTAGGTTCAAATGTTTATCCAGTCAGCATGCCTGTTGTGATGTCTGTGCATCTAGTGATGTGGCACAAAATGTTTTTTTCGGGTCATGTAATAACAACAATTATTTTCCAAACAATAACAGACGAAGCATTGGACATGGTATAGTTCACGCGCAAGCCCGACATTCCTAGTCCATCTTCCACATCAAACTCATGTTCACAGATATCTGCACATTCAGACATAATGTCCACAACCATGATACACTTCAAAGCCAAAAAAATGTGAGGAGAGTTATAAATAAAGAAAACCTCTACTAGTTCCTGCTACCAGTGCGAGCACAACAAGTCAAGACCATGCACAAATTAATTATATTTTAGTCATTTTTTGTGTTCTAAAGTGCCCGCCGGCTCGCGGAAGGACGTGTTGCCGGCACACCCACGGATTCAATGAAGGCAGGCGGGGCAGTCTTAAGCTGGTTGCACGCGGCGAGGAGGCGTGCTCAGCCGCGCCTGCAGCGAGTGCGGCCCTCTTGGCCGGCGCGCCGGTTCAATGCCTGCGCTATGAGAGGTCACGTCCGTGTCAGAGCAATCACTCCCTCCAGTCCGTTTTTGTTTGGGTATAACAAAATCTCATTTTCCATTCACATTTTACAAGTAAAATTCGTGGAAAAACTTTGACCCAAAGTACGATGGGGACTAGTAAACCGGAATGGAGGTAGTAGTTTTTTTTAATCAAAGAAGGGTTTCCCCTTCCGATTACTGAAAACCAGCATCTAAATCTAAACCATAGTATTTGCCCTAGAACTACCAGGTTCAACATCTCGTAACATAAACCCATACAACCATACGCCAAGGAGGTACGTAGTACTATGAATTCCATTTTCTCTCCATACCAATTGTTCTAAAAACTACTTACTACTTATAACGTGCCATTTATAATCGTAACTCTTAACCCCGCTAAAAAACGATATTTTAAACGTGGCTACTCGGTCTATGGCAACTGGCGAGCCACCGCGCTCCAAGTCGTTCACCTGTGGTCCCGACCATCAACTCCTACAAAGGTGCTCCACCACGTACCCGATACCCGCGAATGCAGCAATCATGCACCTAGGGTTTTAGGGTTTATTTGTTAACGTTGCCTTTACGTAACACTCATGTGTGCGAGACAGCGAGAGGCCGACTACGTGCGTGCGCCTCTTCTCTTCGTATATGTACTCCACCGTTTGTCTGGTGTCCAAAAAATTATAATAACTACTAGCAATGTGCCAATGCGTTGCCACACGATCAAAGTAGATTAATACATATTCACCAATTTGATAGAAAAAAAGTCTAGTTTTGAAATACGTATATCACTAAAAATATGTTATGCTTCACTCAAAATATATTCCTTTGGCGGTTTTGATGCGATAAGGGAGGCATGTTGTTGGTTTCAAGATTCGGGAAGTGGTATATGTCTAATTTCTACTCTTACTAGCAAGATGCCCGTGCGTTGCACAGAACATCAAAATCTCATGGGAAAAAAGGATGAACGAGGGAAGGCCTTATCTGCAAATGTGGTGAAGAGTGTGGGTAAATTGCCATATTTTCCTTCCTACCCGTCAGATATAAATCGGATGACCTACATTGCAGGATGGCAGGCCCACTATCATCACCAACTCTATTTTTTTATCCCTACTCTTATAAAAAGCATTGTCGGTGATGATCGTGTGCCTGCCATCCTGCAATATAGGCCGTCCGATCTATATCTGATGGATAGGAACGAAACTATGGCAATTTTGCAAAAAGATACCCACACCCCTCTCCACATTTGCAAATAAGGTCTTCCCTCGTTCATCCTTTTCCCCCACAAGATAAACTACTCATACAAATGCATCTTGATGTTCCGTGCAACGCATGGCATCTTGCTAGTTGTTGCAAAAAGCCCATGTGTGTATGAGAGAGAGGGAGAGTGGAGGAGGACAAAGTGCATGTGTGACAAAGACACAAGTAGTGTGTGTGCGATAGGTATTAGCTTAAAATGAGGCGATAGTGTGTGTGTGCACGATCGAGAGGGCGTGTCTCAAGAAGAGAAGAAAAAGCTACATAGATACAAGGAGCGAAAGAGAGACATGTATGCGATGGTGGAAGCATGAGTGTGCGGGTGTATAAACCTATCTAGAGGCTAGCTAGTCGATAAATGCTTGTGAGAGAAATACGAGTCGGGGTGTGAAAGCGAGAGTTTTGTGTGTGTGAGAGAGAGACGGTAGTCAGGAAGGGGGTGGAAGCAGGAGTTGTGTGTGTGTGTGTGTCTGTTAGAGAGAGAGAGAGGAGACGGTAGTCGGGGTTGTCTGATCGGTGTCAGTCTGGGATGGAGACGAAAAGGAGACCGCAACAAATGTTGTGTCTACAGGAGAGAGAGAGATTAATTTTAGTGGTATGAGTCATATGTACAGACATATAGGGTGTGTGAGAGAATCCCATAGAGAGAAAGACAAAGTGAAAGACGAGTGGAGACTGTGTGTGTGGCGGCGAAAAAGAAAGCATAGGTACCGAGTGATACCAGAGAACAGTAGAGACGTGAGAGATAATGAAAACCGTGTAATGTATAATGATAGGGAGAGTGTGACACTTCTCAAGGGAGACGTCGAGAGACCATGTTTGCGAGGATAGGAGAAACATGAAGTGAGCGTGCGGGTGAGGTGGAGAAAAGAGAGTGATGGCTACCTGAAGGAGCATGCATGCAAGAGAGATGGGCGTGAAAGGAGTGAACAAAAAAGGGATTCAAATATTTAATTCAAGATGATGATGCATGTAATCCATACTCGAACCAAAATTGATCTATCAAACATGCATACTCATATGAATTCACGCACATCTCTGTTATTTAATATGTAGATATTACTGATCCATACATTTTAGTAGAACATAATTTGGTTAATTTTTTCGAATTCAACCTTAAGATTTCGAGATCGTTGTATTTGTAAATCATATTATACATATAAAGGAGCAGAATTCTTTGTTGTGCTTTTGAAAGTATATATGTAAAAAAATGATGTATATAGAATGTAATTCCAATTGAAAATGGATCCGGCCTGAAAAAAACAGTAGAATACAAAAGGATTCGAATTGAGTTGGCACGGTAAACGTGCACTGTGCAAAATTTGAACGAAGCGGGGAAAGTCGCAGTAACCGCCCGAAACCAAAATCTGCAAGATGGAAATCACTACTGCCTATCCCTGCCGCGCAAAGCCTATCTGCTGGATTTCTATAGGTTTCGATAGGGGTAGGTTTGTAATTTCACCCAAACATGACGTAACCGCCTCTCACCCGGATTCATACATGGTGGGTGCCAAAACACAGCGTGCCCTCGGCCGAAATCGACTCCCTCCCCGATTCATATTCATACACGGTGGGCGCCAAAAAACAAACTCTCGTCGGCAAATATTCGGTGTATGCGAGATTACCGTCCTATCCCCAACCGACTAATGTTGCTGTGATGTAGTAGAAATTTGAAACGGGGGCTAACTTTGTAAATTTCCTCGCATTTGAGACAAGCGCGTCCTGACTACATGGTTCCCCCCTTCCTCTCTACCTCCCTTTTCCCCATTCGTACTCCGTGGGCGCCAAAACACCCTCTCCACCCCACACTCCTCCGTCCGCCGTCGTCCGCCACCCCATCCACCGCCGTCCTCCTCCACCATGCCGGAGCTGATACCCCGCCGCCGCCGTCCATTACAAGAGATCGACCTCTCTCATCCATGCCTTCGGACCAGGATCCTTGCATCCCGTCCTCTCGCTTCATCCCCGCCGTCGTCCACCTTGTCGGCGCTGCTCCTATGACCGTCTCGTCCACCATGCCCTGCCACCACCGTCTGCCCTCCTAGATCTGCTTCCACGCCGCCAATAGCCATCGCTACCGCAGCACCATCAAATTCTCACCAGATGCGTACACGACGCCGCACCAGAGGCGGTAGTCTTTCGTATCTGCTCAACTTATTTATCGCAGCAAGAAAATAGATCGCCACTGCTTTACTCTGATTTCTTGTCTTGGTTGCGAAGTTGCCTTTGCCTGGTTTGCACCTTCAGATCCGCCATGGCATGCTCAACAGTATACTCCCAATGCTTATGGTTTTCCCCTTTTATATTCCACACTAGTTAAATCACAGTAGACTAAATTTCAAAATTGGGTCAGTCGATTTTTCAGAGCTCGCCGGAGCTCGCCGGTGTGATCCAAGGGGCTCGGGTGGTTGTGGGGCCTCGTCGAATGAAGAAAACTCAACGCGGGTGGGGGGTGGGGGTGGCGCAGGAACACAGGCGATGGGGCCCGGTGGTCTGGTCGGCGGCCCGTGCAGTGTTCTGTATGGGAAGAATCACAGACGAGGAAGAAGAAGGGTTAGGAGACGTAGGATCTTCATCCAACCGCCTGAAATGGTCGAGAGACAGGTGGGAGTTGCATTCTTAATGCCTCTGGTTCATCATGTGTGGGCACTGCGCAACAAACATTTTAATATCCAAAATCTGCTTGCTCTTCTTTACCATGTTCGATAGAGCTGTGACACAAAACATAGGACCGACTCCAGTAGACCGTACCCATACTTCACTGGCCACACCACTAGCCCCACCGCACAGGACCTGCACTCCAGCAAAAGGTATACCGATTTCATTTGCCATAGCACCAGTTGTACCACAAGAAAATCCCACTCCAGCAAAAAGTACATCTAGTCCACCGGCCGAAGACCTATCCCAACTGCAGAGACGGCCAATTCCTGCAGATTGGAACCCCATTGCATTTATTCCCAGTTTAAAAGACAATGCTTTCAATGTTGTTAGGGACTACGTGCATATATTCCCATCATGGGAAGATTATTGTGAAGACAAACACCATTTTCACATCTTCCTGTCCAACTTACATGTAAGTGCTATTATTCATGGTTATTATTTTCCTATTTTCTGCTGATTGAACACATCAATGATTTACATTACATTGTTGTAACTAGGTGAGGGTCAATCTGGATAGTCATGACGAGGAAAGTTTGCTTGTGCTTTTCAAGGAAGCATTGCAGCAGTATCGGTGTTACCTGAGGAAATCACACTTTGGTGGCAAATCTAGAAACGAATTTCCGGTGAAGTCTCCTGTGCTAAATTTAGAAGACATTGAATGGAAAAACATTTTTGTGCACTGGTCTCATTCCCAGGATGAGGTACTGTCTATTAAATCACATGACAATTTGAACTTCTACTTTTCTGCATGTGCCTTACGGATCTTGTTTGCAGGAAATCTGCTCGAAGAAGAATTCCGGTTTGAAAAGAATGACAGGATATCGCAAATATGCTACCCGCTGCTTTGCTCTTGTTAGTACCTGTTGTCCTGTATCACTGTACTTGCATACATACCTGGTTCATTATGTGACAGCAGTATGCATGATAGCTTGCTTATCAATTGTTCGCTCCAAATTCTTCAATATCCAATGCCAATGTTTTTTTAGCTCTGCATTGTTCTTGTAAGTACATGTTGTCCTTTATCAGTGTACTTATAATGACAGGTAGTTGTTCATGTACCATCACTCTGCAGCTTATTTTCCTTTGCCCTCCATTTTCTACACATCAGATCTATATTTACTCTTACCATAAGGTTGGTACTGAAGAAGTTTAGCTGTGCATTGCTCTTGGCTGTACCTTTTGCATGTATCGCTGCACTTACATTTATAGCTACTTGGTTATGTAGCATCACTCTTCATCTTATCTTAAATATTCTCCATTTTTTCGTATATTATCACATCTATATTTACTCTTAACAAAATGTAGAATAAATGCAATGCTTATGAAGAAGATTCTGTGGTAAACTTCTTGAATTGCCCCCTCCCCCATCAGCATGGACAAGGCCTTTATATAGCCTGTCTTCACCAATAATGTAAGTTTGTCCATCTCAAGCCTTCAAACTTTGTTGTATATATTTGGTTAGGCATGACTGCAACAACTGTTTATTTTTGGTGTTTGCATCAAATTGCATGTTTAAAGTTTATTATGTACTCCCTCCATTCCAAAATAGATGACCCAATTTTGTACTGATGTTAGTATAAAGCTGGGTCATCTATTTTAGAACGGAGGGAGTAGTTCATAAACAAAAGTTTGTCCTTTCTCAATTTAAGTTTTCAGTTGTACAACCAAGTTCCTTATTCATACCATGTAAATTAAAGTATACAGAGCAAGTGATCTTCTTTTGCACTGCATGTATGCTTCTGTTCTTCATCCGTAATCCAGTGGTGTGGTGAACCTACCCACTACAGCACAATGTCATATTCTGCAATGTCTTAACTATGAACAATGTCATATCATTCTACTACTCCCTCTGTCCGAAAATACTTGTCATTGAAATGGATGTATCTAGATGTATTTTAGTTCTAGACACATCGATTTTGATGACAAGTAATTCCGGACGGAGGGAGTATTATTTAAACCGTCTCTTTATTTGCCAATCTGAAATGGGATAAATTGACAGCACACTAACCATTGATACTTATGAGTTCTTGATCTGTAATCCAGGGGTGTCGTGAAGCTGCCAACTCCTTCACAATGTCATTTCCTGCCATGTCTTGACCTGAACAATACCATATTGTGTTAATGCAATTTTAAACTGTGTCACTTTATTCGTCAGTAAGAAATGTGATGAATTGTCAGCACTGATACTTTTATGTGCAAAACCTGTCATCTGTCTGCTTGTTTATCTTTCAGAGTGAGGAAGATTTATGTGTTGAACAAGCACAGTCTCATCATCTTGCTCAGCTGCTTGCGCTGCAGCTCCCCAGCAGGGCTAACCTTTCTTGAACTCTATTGAAGTGCTGTCGGTTTTGTATATTATTTTGTCGGCGTGTTTATTTGCACTGGTGGCGATCTTTGATGCCCAGTGTATGTAATCTGCTGTCTGCTTGTGGATGTAATATGCTGTAATTTCTTTATTGTATAGTCTAGGTTTTTTATCATAGTGGCGAACTTTGATGCCCAGTGGATGTAATATGCTGTAATTTCTTTATCTTTGTGCTTTATTATCATAGTGGCGAACTTTGATGCCCAGTGGATGTAATATGCTGTAATTTCTTTATTGTATAGTCTAGGTTTTTTCTTATTCAAGATGCTGTAGCTATTTTACTGTCTTCGCAGTAAACCGGCCAAACCGTAAAATTACGGTACATAATCGGCCGTCATGCAATCACGATGTAGGTTGGGCCTGAAACGTGCCGAACAGCTAAGGGTCGGCAGCAGCCCGAAATGAACCCCGACCCATGATTGTGTGAATCAAATCACGGGCTTTTAACAGGCCAAAATTGTCTTGGTCCTTCTTTGGCCCAATCATATATCGGCTGCGAGCAGGCCGGATGCAAACCGGGCCGTAGTTAGGCCCAACTATATGACGGGCATTTAACAGGCCGAAATTAATATAGGGCCGAAATGTTAAACGGGTCCTTAAGAGGCCAAAACTAATGTCAGGACGAATTACTAAGTGGGCCTCTAGCAAGTGGGCCCAAAAGCATAGTGTCCAGTTGACGGGCCGAATCTGATATGGGCCATAATTGAGCCCATAGCCTCTTAAAGGGCCGTACCTGATCTGGGCCGTAATTTGGCCCAGAACGTGGTAGGCTTTTAACGGGCCGGATCTCATATGGGCCACTATTAGGCCCGGAACGTGGCAGTCCATTAATGGACCGGATCAAATATGGGCCAACATTTGGAACAAAACATGGCAACCAGTTAATGGGCCGGCCTACTAGGGCCCTCAAATTCTTGTGGGCCTACAGCTGGGCCGACCCGTTAATGTCGATGAAATCTCATGGGCCTTTAGCCGGGACGGCCCATTATGATCTGCAAGAATCTTGTGGGCCTTTACCTGGGCCGGCCCATTATGGCAAACAAAAATCTTGTGGGCCTTTACCTGGGTCGGCCCATTATGGCAAACAAAAATCTTGTGGGCCTTTACCTGGGCCGACCCATTATGGCCCGCAAAATCTTGTGGGCCGTTAGCTGGGCCAGCCCATTATGGCCCGCAAAATCTCATGGGCCTTTAGCTGGGCCGGCCCATTATGGTCCGCCAAATCTTGTGGGCCTTTAGTTGGGCCGGCCCATTTAAACTTGATGGGCCGGTCCACGTATCAACATATCATCGGCGCATCTCGCCCATTGGATGAGTAACACCTGTGCCAGCGCGGACCTGACACGTGTCTCCTCCAGCCAATGATGATTTTACACATGGAAAATCCCCATTTGTCGGGGCTGTTAACGGGTTATCGGATCCAAAACCCGACCCAATAGCTTAACGGCGTTCCGTTACGGTGGATGCCACGTGTCGGTCACCCTTGACGAAAGCACTTCTATGACACGCGATTTATCGTCATGGAAGTGGACACTTCCGTGATGATAATTTTGGTAATGTGATGGAACACTTCTACGACAGCACAAGTATGACTATCTTGATTCTGTCATAAATTTGTCATGGATGTACATGCATGACAAAAAACGCGACCTACTGTGACAAACACGTATCATCACGGAAGTGTATTTTTTTTGTAGTGTAGTAACCAAATGTTGTTCGGAGTCCCGGATGAGATCACGGACATGATGAGGAACTCCGGAATGGTCCGGAGATAAAGTTTGATATATGGGATAATAGTGTTTGATCTCCGGAAGGGTTCCGGAATTCACCGGAAGGGGTTCCGGATGTTTCCCGAAATGTTTGGGTACGAGAACACGTTATTTGGGCCAAAGGGGAAAGCCCACGAGGCTTTTGGAAAGTGCAAAATGAAGTTTTGCAGAGACCAAAGGCAAGACGCCAAGAACCCGAGCGTCTAGGGGGTAGACGCCAGGAACCCTGGCGTCTAGCCCTGGAGTCCATGTAGGACTCTTGCCTTTCGGGCAAAACCAACTTTGAGGAGCCTTTTACTCCAAGTTTCGACCCCAGGGCTCAACATATAAATAGAAGGGCTGGGCTAGCACCAAAGACACATCAAGAAACACCAAGCCATGTGCCGGCAACCCCGTCCTCTCTAGTTTATCCTCCGTCATAGTTTCCGTAGTGCTTAGGTGAAGCCCTGTGGAGATTGTTCTTCGCCAACACCGTCACCACGTCGTCGAGCTGCCGGAACTCATCTACTACTTCACCCGTCTTGCTAGATCGAGAAGGCGAGGACGTCATCAAGCTGAACGTGTGTAGAACTCGGAGGTGTCGTGCGTTCGGTACTTGGATCGGTCGGATCGTGAAGATGTACGACTACATCAACCGCGTTGATAAACGCTTCCGCTTAGCGATCTTCAAGGGTATGAAGATACACTCCCCCTCTCGTTGCTATGCATCACCATGATCTTGTGTGTGCGTAGGATTTTTTTTGAAATTACTACGTTCCCCAAAAGTGGCATCAGAGCCAGGTTTTATGCGTAGATGTTATATGCACGTGTAGAACACAAGTGAGTTGCAGGCGATACAAGTCATACTGCTTACCAGCATGTCATACTTTGGTTCGGCGGTATTATTGGATGAAGCGGCCCGGACCGACATTACGCGTACGCTTACGCGAGACTGGTTCTACCGACGTGCTTTGCACACAGGTGGTTGGCGGGTGTCAGTTTCTCCAACTTTAGTTGAACCGAGTGTGGCTACGCCCGATCCTTATGAAGGTTAAAACAGCACTAACTTGACGAACTATCATTGTGGTTTTGATGCGTAGGTAAGAATGGTTCTTGCCCAGCCCGTAGCAGCCACGTAAAATTTGCAACAAAAAAGTAGAGGACGTCTAACTTGTTTTTGCAGGGCATGTTGTGATGTGATATGGTCAAGACGTGATGCTATATTTTATTGTATGAGATGATCATGTTTTGTAACCGAGTTATCGGCAACTGGCAGGAGCTATATGGTTGTCGCTTTATTGTATGAAATGTAAGCGCCATGTAATTGCTTTACTTTATCACTAAGCGGTAGTGATAGTTGTAGAAGCAATAGATGGCGAAACGACAACGATGCTATGATGGAGATCAAGGTGTCGCGCCGCTGAAGATGGTGATCACGGCGGTGCTTCGGAGATGGAGATCACAAGAACAAGATGATGATGGCCATATCATATCACTTATATTGATTGCATGTGATGTTTATCCTTTATGCATCTTATCTTGCTTTGGTTGACGGTAGAATTATAAGATGATCTCTCACTAATTATCAAGAAGTGTTCTCCCTAAGTATGCACCGTTGCGAAAGTTCTTCGTGCTGAGACGCCACGTGATGATCGGGTGTGATAGGCTCTACATTCAAATACAATGAGTGCAAAACAGTTGCACACGCGGAATACTCATGTTAAGCTTGACGAGCCTAGCATATACAGATATGGCCTCAGAACACGGAGACCGAAAGGTCGAACGTGAATCATATAGTAGATATGATCAACATAGTGATGTTCACCATTGAAAACTACTCCATCTCACGTGATGATCGGACATGGTTTAGTTGATTTGGATCACATGATCACTTAGATGACTAGAGAGATGTCTGTCTAAGTGGGAGTTCTTTAGTAATATGATTAATTGAACTTAAATTTATCATGAACTTAGTACCTGATAGTATTTTGCTTGTCTATGTTTGTTGTAGATAGATGGATCGTGTTGTTGTTCCGTTGAATTTTAATGCGTTCCTTGAGAAAGCTAAGTTGAAAGATGATGGTAGCAATTACACGGACTGGGTCCGTAACTTGAGGATTATCCTCATTGCTGCACAGAAGAATTACGTCCTGGAAGCACCGCTGGGTGCCAGGCCTGCTGCAGATGCAACTGACGATGTTAAGAACGTCTGGTAGAGCGAAGCTAATGACTACTCGATAGTTCAGTGTGCCATGCTTTACAGCTTAGAACCAAGACTTCAACGACATTTTGAATGTCATGGAACATATGAGATGTTCCAGGAGTTGAAGTTAATATTTCAAGTAAATGCCCGGATTGAGAGATATGAAGTCTCCAATAAGTTCTATAGCTGCAAGATGGAGGAGAATAGTTCTGTCAGTGAACATATACTCAAAATGTCTGGGTATAATAATCACTTGATTCAACTGGGAGTTAATCTTCCTGATGATAGTGTCATTGACATAATTCTTCAATCACTGCCACCAAGCTACAAGAGCTTCGTGATGAACTATAATATGCAAGGGATGGACAAGACTATTCCCGAGCTCTTCACAATGCTAAAGGCTGCGGAGGTAGAAATCAAGAAGGAGCATCAAGTGTTGATGGTCAACAAGACCACCAGTTTTAAGAAAAAGGGTAAAGGGAAGAAGAAGGGGAACTTCAAGAAGAACAACAAACAAGTTGCTGCTCAAGAGAAGAAACCCAAATCTGGACCTAAGCCTGAGACTGAGTGCTTCTACTGCAAACAGACTGGTCACTAGAAGCGGAACTGCCCCAAGTATTTGGCGGATAAGAAGGACGGCAAGGTGAACAAAGGTATATGTGATATACATGTTATTGATGTGTACCTTACTAATGCTCGCAGTAGCACCTGGGTATTTGATACTGGTTCTGTTGCTAATATTTGCAACTCGAAACAGGGACTGTGGATTAAGCGAAGATTGGCTAAGGACGAGGTGACGATGCGCGTGGGAAATGGTTCAAAAGTCGATGTGATCGCAGTCGGCACGCTACCTCTACATCTACCTTCGGGATTAGTTTTAGACCTAAATAATTGTTATTTGGTGCCAGCGTTAAGCATTAACATTATATCTGGATCTTGTTTGATGCGAGACGGTTATTCATTTAAATCTGAGAATAATGGTTGTTCTATTTATATGAGTAATATCTTTTATGGTCATGCACCCTTGAAGAGTGGTCTATTTTTATTAAATCTCGATAGTAGTGATACACATATTCATAATGTTGAAGCCAAAAGATGCAGAGTTAGTAATGATGGTGCAACTTATTTATGGAACTACTGTTTGGGTCATATTGGTGTAAAGCGCATGAAGAAACTCCATACTGATGGACTTCTGGAATCACTTGATTATGAATCACTTGGTACTTGCGAACCATGCCTCATGGGCAAGATCACTAAAACGCCATTCTCCAGAACTATGGAGCGAGCAACTGATTTGTTGGAAATCATACATACTGATGTGTGTGGTCCAATGAATATTGAGGCTCGCGGTGGGTATCGTTATTTTCTCACCTTCACAGATGATTTGAGCAAATATGGGTATATCTACTTAATGAAACACAAGTCTGAAACATTTGAAAAGTTCAAAGAATTTCAAAGTGAAGTGGAAAATCATCGTAACAAGAAAATAAAGTTTCTATGATCTGATCGTGGAGGAGAATATTTGAGTTATGAGCTTGGTTTACATTTGAAACAATGCGGAATAGTTTCGCAACTCACGCCGCCCGGAACACCACAGCGTAATGGTGTATCCGAACATTGTAATCGTACTTTACTAGATATGCTGCGATCTATGATGTCTCTTACTAATTTACCGCTATCGTTTTGGGGTTATGCTTTAGAGACGACCGCATTCACATTAAATAGGGCACCATCAAAATCCATTGAGACGACGCCTTATGAACAGTGGTTTGGCAAGAAACCAAAGTTGTCGTTTCTTAAAGTTTGGGGCTGCGATGCTTATGTGAAGAAACTTCAACCAGATAAGCTCGAACCCAAATCGGAGAAATGTGTCTTCATAGGTGAGGGAGTCCTGGATTAGGGGGTGTCCGGATAGCCGAAATATCACCTTTGGCCGGACTCCTGGACTATGAAGATACAAGATTGAAGACTTCGTCCCATGTTCGGATGGGACTTTCCTTGGCGTGGAAGGCAAGCTTGGCGATACGGATATGTAGATCTCCTACCATTGTAACCGACTCTGTGTAACTGTAAGTGCATCTAGTGCCACCCCTTGTTGGTTTTGGAGTATTGACGACAAAGTTGGTTGAGGGACAAATGCTTTTGTGAGAATTGCAGGATAACGCAGGTAGTGTCCCTCATTGATTCGGTTTACCTACCAGAGATGACCCCTAAAAATGTATGAAGACATTGAAGACAATGGTGGTATGTGAAGATATTCACATTGAAGACTATGACATGAGAAGACATTGAGTGAAGACTATGGAGCGTGTCGACTGTGTCGTTTCGTTGTTTCCTTTTATTCTTTGTTGAGTCATAGGAACCACCATACTATTAAGTGGGGTCCAAGTGAACTAAGTCAGAATGACTGGAGTGATGCTCAACCAAAATCCTATGTCTTCGAGCGAAGACAATGGGAGAAAATCTTATCTAGAGCTGGATGAGTCAGGTTTGCTTGTAGCCCAAGTAAAGTTGTCGTGTGTGTTTGAAATCTGACCGTTGGAACACGTGTCAGTTCCTTAGTGACCCAGGGTCATTTCAGACATATCAGGTCGGGTTGCCTTGCGGCTATAAATAGCCCACCCCCTACACCGTAAATTGGTGGCTGCTCAGAGTTAGTTTACGGCTTTTGTCGTTTGAGGGCAACCCACCTCAAAGCCTTTGAGAGAGAGAGAGAGAGAAATCCTTGCGAGGACAAAGCCCAAACACCCAGAGCCAAAGAGTGTTAGGCATCACTGAAATCTTTCTGTCTGTGTGACCTGAAGACTTATTACACTTGAGGATTGTGAATCCTCCAGCTGGTTAGGCGTCGCGTTCTGAGCATCCAAGAGTCATTGTGGATCGCCGGTGAACGAAGTCTGTGAAGGTTCGAAAGTCTACCTTAAAGACTTACCAGAGTGATTGGGCGAGGACTAGGTGTCCTTATCTCAAGGGGAATGAGGTGAAGACACGGTCTTCTGAGTGGAATCTCAGCCTCCGTAACCAGACGTACAATTGTCACAGTAACTGGAACTGGTCCAACAAATCCTGTGTCTTCAACAAGTGACTGGTTCTATCCTCTCTTCCCCTTTTACTTAGTGTTTGTCTTCTTGAAGTCATTGCTTAATCGTCATACCTGTTTGACTTCAATTTTTGACTACTATCGTTTGCTGGCTTCATACTATCTTCCATCCTGATCCTTACTACCTAGCTGCTATTAGTCTTTGTACTTTCACATTATCGCATACTTGACTATGGCTTGCTTGTTGTAGTTTATCTTCCGTTGCATATCAATTAGGTCATTTCTATTGTTTGTCTTCGAAACTTCCACGTTTTGAAGACTTTCATAAAAATCGCCTATTCACCCCCCTCTAGTCGATAACTAGCACTTTCAATTGGTATCAGTGCAAGGTACTCCCTTGTTCTATGTGATTCGGTTTAACCACCTGGAGTTTAGCTAGTTCGACTGCAGGGATAATCAAAGTCTCCGCTGCTTGCCCCGTGTTGGATGGAACTGAATATCCCTACTGGAAGAATAAGATGTGCATGCATCTTGAAGCCATTGATGTCGACCTCTGGTATGTCGTCAAGAACGGCGTTCCCAAAACTGGTGAAGGTGTCACCCCCACTGATGTCAAGAAGTTCATTCAACTAGACTCTACTGCAAAGAACATCATCTGTGGTCATCTGACCAAAGGATAGTATGGCCGTGTGAGTGCTCTGGAAACGTCGAAGCTAGTCTGGGACTGGCTATCCAAGGTTAGCGAAGGCGTCTCAACCCAGAGAGATCAAAGGATCAGTGTTCTTCGCAACCTCTTCAACCGCTTCAAGAGAAACGACAATGAAAATGTCCAGCTCACGTTTGGTCATCTGACTGACATCACAAATGAGCTTCAGGCTCTCGGCGCCACTGAGATTACCAAGCATGAAATCGTCAAGACACTACTGAGATCACTTGACAGCTCCTTTGACACCCTTGCTCTCATGATACAAGAATGCCCTGACTTCATGACACTCGATCCGTCTGATATACTTGAGAGGCTCAACACACATGAGTTCCAGCTTTCTAAGAAAAGAGATATCTATGGTCCCAACTATGGCCGAACTCGCGCTTTGAAGGCAAAAGTTGTTTCCTCATCTGAAGAAGAATCTGACTGCGGTTCTGATGATCCTGAAGACATTGGAAAGGAACTTGCTATGCTTGTGAAAAAGTTCCAGAAGTTCACCAAGAAGAAAGGCTTCAGAAAGTCTTCAGGATCTAGCTCAAGAAATGATGATGCTTCCACTCATGACAACAAGAAGAGAACATGTCACAAGTGCAAGAAGCCTGGACACTATATCTCTGAGTGTCCATAGTGGGACAATGAGAAGAAGAAGAAGAAGAGCAAGGAATATGATTCTGATGACAAGAAGAAGAAGAAATCTTCAAAGTCTTCTTCCAAGTCCTCATCAAGGTCTTCATCTCATAAGAAGAGCTCATCTGGCAAGGCTCGTGCTTTTGTTGGCAAGGAAATGGATTCAGAGGAGGAGTCTGCATCTGAGGAGGTGGAGGTGGAGTCTGGAGAGGAGTCCGACCCTGGCATTGCAAGTCTGGCTCTAGCCACAGCCTATGTTGCCAAGTCCATCTTTAACACCAACTTCCACACCAACGCTGAAGCTGATGACAAGGACGATCCTTCTCCCACCTATTGCTTCATGGCACGTGGTGCCAAGGTAAAATCACGTGATGCTTACTTCCAAACATCAAGTGAAGATGACTCTGATTGTGAATCCAAACCCAGCTACAAAACTCTTGCTAAAATTGCAACTGAACCACAAAAAGCTATGGAACATACTCAAAAACTATTAGACAAAAGTGATGACCCGTTGGACGCGGAAATGACACGTTCATAGTCCTTAGTTGAAGACATAAAAAATCTTCATGCTAAGTACCAAGACCTTGAAAGTCTTCATGAAACGCTCTCAACCACTCATGAAAGGCTCTCCTATGATTATCTTCAAAGGAAGCAAGAGCTTGAGAAATTGAAAGCGGCTCATGAAGATCTTATAAAAGAAAATGTGTCACTTCGTGCTCAACAGACCAGTTCTGCTCAGGATGGATTTGAACCACCATGTCTAAAATGCATTGAGCGTGATAACGCTACCTCTATTGCTGAATGTTCCACGGCTGCTACTATTGCATTGTCTTCAACTACAAATGTGGTAACTAACCCCTCTGCGGAGGATACCACTACTATTGCTGATGAAAATGCTAGGTTGAAGAAATTGCTTGAAACAGGGATGTATAAAAGTCTGAAAGGACATCAGACACTTTGCGAAAGCAGATTCTGAACCGAAACCCTAGGAAAGAGGGTGTTGGGTTCGAGAGGAAAATGAATGTTGATGGTTCCTACTGGAAGCCTGAGCAGTATCCCAAAACCACATGGGTTGCTGCAAAGGAACCTTCAGTAGATCCATCCACCTTATCTGGATTCACTTGCGCTAACCCTATCATCATTGATGAATCCTTTGATGCAAACTATAAATTGTTCAAAAATCAGAATGGTGAAGTGTTTGCCAGGTATATTGGTACTAACTGCAGGAATGGACCACCTATGAAGAAGATCTGGGTACCCAAGTAGTGTATTGAGAATCTTCCTATGAATGTCATCATGACACCACCAAGGAAGAAGACAAATCCCAGACCTATGGCTTCATATGGCCCAAAGGCTTCATACAAATACAGGACTCATCTGAGTCACCCTAACGCCAATGTTTTGCAGGGAAATCGTACTCAAACTGAAGAATATGAGCGTGTGTCTTCAAACCGCTACGTTCATAGAACTAAGAACTTTTCTGCTTATTCATATGAGTATCATTCATCTCCTGCAAGGCTATTTGCTAGGGCTTCAAAGCCAAAGTTCTCAGATGCTGCACTTAGACTCATTGCTTCTAAGCCACCCCTGAAGATGTGGGTGGTGAAGAAGAATTAACTTTTTTTTTTGCAGAATAAGGGTCTCCAGCCTGCAATCAAAGGCGTCCGATGCTATTGCTGGGGATCTAAAACACATTAAGGGACGCATGATAAAATGGTATTACTATGTATTTCACATCTGAATCGCTTACCAGTCATACTATGTGTCCTAACCTTGACCTATGCTGTGATAATCCATATGAGCGTCAAATACTTATGCTTCACAACACTCTTTGTGAAGCCTACCCTCCTAACTGCACTGTAGGGTACGACACCAAAAGCTTCAGAATGGATTATTGACAGCGGATGCACTAATCATATGACTGGTGATCGAAGTCTTCTCATGGACTCAACCTTACGTCCATCAGACAAGAGTCACATCACGTTTGCTGACACTGGTAAAAGCAAGGTATTGGGTCTAGGTAGAGTTGCAATCTCAGAGGATCAACACATGGATAAAGTGATGCTTGTTGAATCCCTTGGTTTCAACTTAATGTCTGTCTCAATGCTTTGTGACTTAAACATGATTGTACTATTCGGAAAATATCATTGCCTTGTACTAATGGAATCTGAGAAGTCTCTAGTCTTTGAAGGGTATCGAAAAGATGATCTATACATGGTAGATTTCTCAGCAGGTCCACAGCTTGCCGTATGTCTTCTTGTAAAAGCTTTAGAATGCTGGCTATGGCATCAGAGGCTGGGGCATGCTGGCATGAGGAACTTACACACACTCGTCAAGAAGAAGCATGTCATAGGCATCGAGGGTGTCAAGTTCAAGAGGGATCATTTGTGTGGTGCCTGCGAAGCTGGAAAGATGACAAGGGCAAAGCACCCCTCGAAGACAATCATGACTAGATCTCAACCCTTCGAGCTGTTACACATGGACTTATTTGGCCCTACTCACTATTATACCCTCACAACAACTACGTGTCTCTATGGCTTCGTCATTGTTGATGACTACTCAAGATACACATGGGTGCACATAATTCTCTACAAGACTGAAGTGCAAGATGTCTTCAGACGCTTCGCCAATCGAGCAATGAACAATTATGGTGTGAAGATCAAGCATATCAGAAGTGACAATGGCACTGAGTTCAAGAACACAGGGCTTGATCTTTATCTGGATACAATGGGAATCACTCATGAGTTTTCTGCTCCATACACTCCTCAGCAAAATGGCATCGTAGAGCGCAAGAACAGAACCCTCATTGAGATGGCTCGAACAATGCTCAACGAGTACAAGACACCAAGAAAGTTCTGGCCAGAAGCTATTGATACAACATGTCACATCATCAACCGTGTTTACATCCATAAGCTTCTGAACAAAACATCCTATGAGCTCCTTACTGGCAAGAAGCCAAATGTCAGCTACTTCAGAGTATTTGGAGCTAGGTACTGGATCAAGGATCCCCATCACAAGTCAAAATTTGCACCTAAAGCTCACGAAGGCTTCATGCTTGGCTACGGAAAGGACTCTCACTCTTACAGAGTCTTCAACCTCTATCTCTACAAAATCGTTGAAACTATGGACGTGAGATTTTATGAAACCAATGGTTCACAAAGAGAGCTCCTGCCAAGTACACTAGATGAAGCTCCGCCCAGCGAATCGATCAAGCTGATGGGAACTGGTGAAATCATGCCTTCTGAAGCACAGCCTGAAGAGGAACTTATCATTTCTGCATCTAACCAATCAGAAGACAATGCACAGACTGAAGACAATCCTCCAAATGATGCCAATGATCAGCAAGAGCAAAGTCTTCGTCCTGTTCATCCTCGAGTTGCAAATGAAGTACAAATTGAGAAGATAATTGATAGCATCAATGCACCTGGTCCACTTACTCGCTCAAGAGCAACACAGTTAGCAAATTTCTGTGGGCACTTTTCATTTGTGTCAATATCAGAACCCAAGAAAGTTGCTGAAGCCTTTATGGAACCTGAATGGATACAAGCTATGCAAGAAGAACTTCAACAGTTCAAGCTGAACAATGTTTGGGAACTTGTCAAGCGTCCTGACCCTCGCAAGCACAACATTATTGGTACAAAATGGATATATCGAAACAAGCAAGATGAGCATGGTCAAGTCGTCAGAAACAAAGCACGTCTTGTGGCTCAAGGATATACTCAAGTTGAAGGAATTGACTTCGATGAAACATTTGCTCCTGTGGCTAGGCTTGAAGCTATTCGCATACTGCTAGTCTACGCTAATCACGACAACATTCTGCTACATCAAATGGATGTGAAGAGTGCATTTCTCAACGGCAAGATTGAAGAAAAAGTGTACGTAGCTCAACCACCTGGCTTTGAAGATCCAAAACATCCTGACATGGTGTACAAGCTGAACAAAGCACTGTATGGCCTCAAACAAGCTCCTCACGCTTGGTATGATACGATCAAAGACTTCCTGAAGAGCAAAGGCTTCAAACCTGGATCCCTTGACCCCACACTCTTCACGAAGACATATGATGGTGAACTATTTGTGTGCCAAATATATGTGGATGACATTATCTTCGGATGCACCAACCAGAAGTATAGTGATGAATTTGGATACATGATGCAAGAGCAATATTAGATGTCCATGATGGGTGAGCTGAAATTCTTCCTTGGTCTTCAAATTCGTCAGCAAAGGAATGGCATCTTCATATCTCAAGAAAAATACCTCAAAGATTGTCTGAAGAAGTTTGGAATGGAAGATTGCAAAGGCTATACGACGCCAATGCCAGCCAAGCACCATCTTGGTCCCGACGACAATGGTCAAAAGTTCGATCAAAAGGTATACCACTCCATGATTGGTTCTTTACTTTATCTATGTGCATCTAGGCCAGATATTATGCTTAGTGTTTGCATGTGTGCTCGATTCCAAGCGGCAACAAAGGAATCGCATCACTTAGCTGTGAAGCGAATTCTTTGATATTTGGCTTACACCCCAACACTCGAATTATGGTATCCAAAGGGCTCAAAATTTGATCTGGTTGGTTTCTCGGATGCTGATTATGCTGGTGACAAGGTGGATCGCAAGTCTACATCAGGCACATGTCACTTTCTCAGACGATCACTTGTGTGTTGGTCTTCAAAGAAGCAGAACTGTGTGTCACTCTCAACTGCTGAATCTGAATACATTGCTGCGGGATCTTGCTGCGCTCAGCTTCTATGGATGAAGCAAACTCTCAAGGATTATGGCATCAATCTGAAACAAGTACCTCTCTTCTGCGACAACGAAAGCGCCATCAAGATTGCCAACAATCCAGTCCAGCACTCAAAGACAAAGCACATTGAAATTCATCATCACTTTCTCAGAGATCATGTCATGAAGAAAGATATTGACATCATTCACGTCAACACTGAAGAGCAACTGGCAGATATCTTCACAAAGCCCTTGGATGAGAAAAGGTTTTGCAAGTTACGGTGTGAGCTAAATATCTTGGAATCCTCAAATGTCCTGTGATCAGGCACACATCCTAACACTTATGCATGTTGATGACTTAGATGTGCAACACACGAAGTAAAGTATATCTTCAATTAATGAAGACTTACATTCTGAGTGTGAATACATTAACGCGGAATTTGACTTCGGAGCGCCACGATAATTGTGCGCCGTGTCTGGGTCTAACACTTCCTATACGGTGGGTAATGCCACCACCAAATTTCTTGGTTTGAAGTGTTTCACTCATGGCGTTATTTTTGCAATGTCTTTGCATTTTGTTTGTCTTCAATTTCAATTTATCTTCATGATTCTCTTCACTATGATGATTTGATTGCTTTCTGATATATAAATATTAGTGTTCTGTCCTCTACAGCATTCACTTATAGCTGTCTCTTCCTAGTTGAATCTTTTGAACTAAGTGAATGTGATCGGACCCTAATCACTCTGTGCTTTCTATCTCAAACTCTGTCTGTCCAAATCATATGCATTCTAGTGAAACTGTCGAATGTCTTCTCTGCGTCCTAGTCAGTAGAAGACACAGAGACAAACATTAAGTCTGTTTTAAATGATTTATCTTTATTGGTTGAAATCCGGAGAAGCCAGAACAACCATCCGACATGCCTGGCGGGCGTGGGAACGTGGGACAACTCTAAGTATGTTGCATGCTTGCCACGTGCCCCTTAGATGCGAACCGCCAGGGGCACCTGCGTAATTGTGCTGTGCCGCACACTTCCTTATAAATACATGACCCTTGCTGTAAAGAAAACCTTCTTCCACCTCTCCACCTCGTCAAAACCCAAGCGCCACCGCTAGCTCTCGACAACGCTGGCGACGAAGGCGCTTAGCTGCCGCGACTTCTCCGACGCCGTCCTCACGCTGGCCGCGGACATCGTCCTCTTCGCCGCCGCCGTAGGTGTCCTCCGTCGCCAAGTTAGGGCACGATGGATTGAACTGCTCGGTCTCCTATTCATCCCATCTAGCAGTTCTTCGTGTGGTAAATATAACTCTATTTTTACCATCTTTTTGATCCTATTTACCCAAAGTGGTTTCTACCTATACAATGTTAGATCTAATCTGTCTGCACCTCATACTTCCTAGTATATTCACTTAAGCTTCATATGAAGTTAGATTCCTCACTTGTACTTATTCACAGATTCGTACAAATCTGGAACCAACTCTCAACATATAAGTGAATGTCTTCGCATCATGAGGTCAATGTCTTCAAACTGATTTATCTTCAAATCTTCTGAGAATGCATATGACCTCTTCCCCTTCCCTCGCATCTCTAATGCTGTCACAGGTACATGTCTGTGGGAGAATCCCTTGGTTCTCATAGTCTGCATTCGTTTGCAGAATTCTTACAGCATCACATTGATTCTCCTGAAGCCAGTTCCAGTTTGTCCAGCAAGCGAAAGCCCTTGAAGCCTCTGAACATATTTAAACCATTCAGTTTGAAGTTCATGGCTACAGAGAAGTCAGTAAGGAAGGGTGGCAGACAGCGTCGAGGGGGAACATCAAAAGATTTGCCTGATGACCTCCCAGAACTTTATAAGATAGATCCTGAAGAGAATTATCATCAGCGCAAGACACGGATCCAATGGATTCGACGATATTGGGCTGAACAATGGTTCAAATACAAGTTCGTGACCCAGGAATATGCTGAGAAGAATGCTATCAAAAGTCCTTGGGGTGATGTTCTCTATCGAGGCCTTCAACCCAAGAACAGAGCTAAAGTTGTTGCACAGGGTTTCTAACCCTGTATGGTCCGTGGACCTCAGCCTGAAAATGCCAACTCAACATCATTGCTCTGGTGTCGTGACGACAATCTCTTCAAGTGTAACTTTCAGCATGCAAAGGCATCGGCCAAAGAAAACAAGAAGTCATTGGGATTAGACTTCAATCCTGGTCCCTCTGCTCCCCGTGCTGACGACTCACGTGATGCAGAACCCAATGTCATCGGCCCCTTCTCCAACCTTAATGGCCTCATCACTTACATCTTGGTCCAAGGTGCCAAAGTGGATCATTCTGATAATGATGCTGACACTGATGAAGCCCAGCTCCTCCTCCAAAGCCACGGAAGCTAAAGAAGCTTAAGGCTTCAGAATTAGCTGCTCCTCCAAAAGCTTCACGTGTGAAGCCACTGGCCACTGCATCTCCTAAATACAGTGTGCATTCTGAGGATCTATCACGTATCTCCAAGAAGGCAGAGAAGAAAAAGAGAATCGTCAAGCACACTGATCAAATCTTGACTCCTGCTGCCATTCTGCAAGAAGAGCACATTGATCTGTCCAGCGATGAAGATCTTGAGGATGATGCCCTTGAGCAACTGATCAAGAGAAAGGAAGAAGCAGAGATCTTCAATAATTTGCCTCTCTTCGATGTGGCGATCATCCATAACTTCATTGATGAGTGGTTTGACACCCCAAATCTCAGCTTTGATGATCTGCAACTTCTCATTGGCCTCAGTGTCGCCTTCAATGGCGCCATGATGATCTGTAACTTCCCATCGACTATGAAAAGGCCCAGTTCAGGAAGCATGTGGCCAAGCTCAGCGTGCAAGATGTCAAAAACTTCAAGATCATGCTGCACGAGCTCAAAGAAGCTTTCATAAGAAGCGTGAAGAAGCTCAAGGCTCTCATGAGCGTATGAAGAGTCTGGCTGACAAGTGTGTGCTAGCCTACAATGAGGCTGAGAAGCGCAAGTCTCTTGCTCGTCCTGGCATTGACCCAAAAATGGCTGCAAAGAAGAAGAAGTTATCAATTGCCCAATCTGCACCTTCAAGGCAGGAAGAACCTCGCATAGTCTTCCCAAGCAGCATGACTGGCTCGAAGCCAAAGGTCATGTCAACCGCTTCAGAACTGAAGAAGACGAGGGCTGCAGAGGCTGAAGCCAGAAAAAGGAAAACTACAGAAGCCTCTGATGCTGCTCCCTCCAAGAAGAAGCGCAAAACCAAGAAGAATCGGGCTGCTCCCATAGAGCCCTTGGTTGTTGAACCCATCTCAATGGTGCATCCTGCATCTGAACACCATGAACAACAGCTGATAGTTCATGAGCCTGCTTCCACAGAGGCTTATGAAGTTGAAGACATTCCAGCAGATGAACCCACCGCTGCTGAAGACATTGGTCACCTTGACAATGTTGAAGATGATGACGTTCTTCCTTAGATCGAACACAACTTGGTATCATCGCCTGTTCTCACGAACAGCAAACTCATCAGCATTGGTCGTCCTCTAACGCCAATTGCTCAGAATGCATCATGGGCTGATCACCCACAGCAACAAGACTCCCCAAGTACTCCCCAACCACAACCACAAGTTACACCGCCTGTTCAAAAAGAACAAGAAGACCTTGAGGCCCAGCCAACTCCATTTCCAAAGGCGTCGCCAGTTTTTCGCAGGCTTCACAAAGGACAAAAGCCTCAGGTCCCTCTTTCGAGCATTCCAGAAGGAGAAGTGCACCACTCATCTGTTGCACGTCAAGTGTTTCCAAAACCCACTCCAACTGTGAATGTCTCTGTGTCTGAAGCCTAAGCTGCTGAAGACAATTCGGCTGCATCAGTTGATGAAAATCAAGAAGACGTACGTGTCCCCACTCCCCCCAATACTGAAGAAGTTGTTCCTGATGTGAACGTGCCAGTGCCCGACCCTCCAGCTCATCAAGTGGAGGTTGAAAATCTTGAGGCTGCCACCACCAACACCAATGACGCCAGTGACGTTGTCATGGCTGAAGCTAATGTGGAGCTTGCACCAACCAATGTGCCTGAAGCCAATGATGCAACTGCTCCTGAAGTGTCTTTTGTGCGGCCTGAAGCCTCAGTTGATGCCACTGCTCCTGTTCCGCCACCAAGGCCCTATACTATTGAGCAAGCATACAATCATGGTCAGCTAACCACTGTCCGATGGCCCGTTCTGGTCCCTTCGCCTACTGCTTCTGGTCCTCAGTTTGATTATCATGTTGAGCACAGGCCTCAGGTCCAGAAACCAAAGCCAAGACTGCCAAGGTTCCCAGGAACTACCAACTCTACAGGGTCCTTCAATGCAAATGGCTTCAAAAGCCACAACACCTTCTTTGACAATGCAAAGAACCCCTACACAAAGCCTAGAATATCATCTGATCGTTTCTGGAGTTATCAACAGCGAAGCTATTACTCCTGCGTTCTGTATGATGAAGGGCGCAGTTTCCCTCATATGCGCCTTGACACTGAAGCCATTGCTGGACTGCCATGCTTAGAAGAAGCACTTGACTGCTTTCGTGATGCAGGTCTGCTCAGCTTTGTGATAGACAAAGAGCATTGGAATGACGAACTTTTGCTTCAACTCTATGCTACCCTCCACATTCGCGGCTACAACAGGGATATAAAGACATGGGTTCTCGTCTGGATGACTGGAAATGTTCATCATGAAGCCAAAGCTCATGACATCATTGAGCTTACAGGCTTATCCACTCCCGGAGAGCTGTACGAACCTGATTGTCAACTTCACCGCAATGCACTGGAGTGCATCTTCCATAAGCCAGAACCCAACATGAGCCAGATGTTGAGCATGATGAAGCCTTTGCCACATGACGCTGAATATCCAACATAGTTCTTTGTTGATGACCTTGAGTATCTGCCTCGCACCATATATCACATCATCAGGCGGACTCTATGGCCTATCAAAGGGTATTCATCAGCTGCAAAACTTGAAGGAGCCATGAAGACGTTGGTCTTCTACATTCTCAATGGCATCAGCTTCAATACACAAGAATTCTTCATCCGACAACTTGCTGCGTCTGGATCTGACCTTTTTGGCCTGAAGTTCTATGCTCCATGCGTCATGCGCCTCATCAAGCTACACTCTGCTATCAACTATCAGCCCTCTGCTCGCAATCATCTGATCTATCTACCAGAGGTTGATATGTCAGTTGAAGCCATATACCCTGAGCCAGCCAAGAAGCCTCTTTGTCTTCAAAATGCTGAACACCAAAGCTTCACTCAGCCCATGGAAGGAATCCAAGCAATAACTCGTATCTATCCAATGGCTGGGAACACTCGTCTGCCTCACCGTGCGCAAACTGAAGCTACTGAAAGCACAATTGCCCAAAGACACAAGAAGCGCTCTCGCGTTCTAAATGATCGAGAACTTCTTGTGGCGCTGCATCAGAAACAAGATAAGCATCACTTTTGGCTCAAGCGACAAATGCAAAGCCTCTTGGTGGACGTCAATCGCATTCGAAATCTTGCCACCAAAAATGCCTTTGTCACTCACGAGACCTGTCGGCGATCATGGAAGAGTTTGACGCTGCTTAGTGTTGAAGAAGATCTTCAAGACGATGGCTTCACTGAAAGATTCAAGTTTGACTCCACTCCTCCACGGAATGCTGTCCTACGTCGAACCCCATCTCTTGAAGACTCTGACTATTCTTCCTCCACGGCAACTGTGAATGCCAGAGTGATCGATGATGAAGACGATGCTACTTCACCGCCTCCTACTTCTGCACGTATCAACACTGCACCAAGTACATCTGCACCGCCAAACAACAACGACAACCCTGATGCTTCTCCTACTCCTGAGAACGAGTAGATACTCTATGTCTTCAAACCTTTTTGGTCATTACTGACAAAAGGGGGAGAAGCATATGAGTTGATAGTCTTCAAACGGGTTCATATGGGCGGTTGCTTTATATTTTGCCTCGTGTTTACAACTCTCACTTTTGATACATTTGGTTCTTTGAGTTGTAACACTTAAACTCGATGGTCGTCTGCTACTTATTTGCTTTTCTGTGATGCGATGATAAATTCTGCATGTGCGATGATAACTTCCGCACTTAGATCATTCTGTAGACGTCCATTTTTCATTATGCATGTCATTCCTTTTCTTACATCATTTCATGCATGATGAATTATCTTCATAAGTTGAAGAGGATCTCCACAAGTACAACCTAACATGTGCATTTGCATTCCAAAAGCAAATTACCTATAAGCACATCTTCAGGGGGAGCCTCTGCCACTTATGAAGACAATACCCTATCCTCTACAATTTCACATACTTTATTCCCGTTGAAAACTTCAACCAGTTTGTCATCAATCACCAAAAAGGGGGAGATTGTAAGTGCATCTAGTGCCACCCCTTGTTGGTTTTGGAGTATTAACAACAAAGTTGGTTGAGGGACTAATGCGTTTGTGAGAATTGCAGGATAACACAGGTAGTGTCCCTCATTGATTCGGTTTACCTACCGGAGATGACCCCTAAAAATGTATGAAGACATTGAAGACAATGGTGGTATGTGAAGATATTCACATTGAAGACTATGACATGAGAAGACATTGAGTGAAGACTTTGGAGCACGACGACTGTGTTGTTTCATTGTTTCCTTTTCTTCTTTGTTGAGTCATAGGAACCACCGTACTGTTAAGTGGGGTCCAAGTGAACTAAGTCAAAATGACTGGAGTGATGCTCAACCAAAATCCTATGTCTTCGAGTGAAGACAATGAGAGCAAATCTTATCCAGAGCTGGATGAGTCAGCTTTGCTTGTAGCCCAAGTAAAGTTGTCGTGTGTGTTTGAAATCTGACCGTTGGAACACGTGTCAGTTCCTTAGTGACCCAGGGTCATTTTGGACATATCAGGTCAGGTTGCCTTGTGGCTATAAATAGCCCACCCCCTACACCATAAATTGGTGGCTGCTCAGAGTTAGTTTACGGCTTTCGTCGTTTGAGAGCAACCCACCTTGAAGCCTTTGAGAGAGAGAAATTCTTGCGAGGACAAAGCCCAAACACCTAGAGCCAAAGAGTGTTAGGCATCATTGAAGTCTTTCTGTCTGTGTGACCTGAAGGCTTATTACACTTGAGGACTGTGAATCCTCCAGACGGTTAGGTGTCGCGTTCTGAGCATCCAAGACTCATTGTGGATCGCCGGTGAACGAAGTCTGTGAAGGTTCGGAAGTCTACCTTGAAGACTTACCAGAGTGATTGGGCGAGGACTAAGTGTCCTTAGCTCAAGGGGAATAAGGTGAAGGCACATTCTTCTGAGTTGAATCTCAGCCTCCCTAACCAGACGTACAGTTGTCACAGCAACTGGAACTGGTCCAACAAATCCTGTGTCTTCAACAAGTGACTGGTTCTATCCTCTCTTCCCCTTTTACTTAGTGTTTGTCTTCGTGAAGTCATTGCTCAATCATCATACCTGTTTGACTTCATTGTTTGACTACTATCGTTTGCTGGCTTCATACTATCTTCCATCCTGATCCTTACTACCTAGCTGCTATTAGTCTTTGTACTTTCACATTATCGCATACTTGACTATGGCTTGCTTGTTGTAGTTTATCTTCCACTGCATATCAATTAGGTCATTTCTATTGTTTGTCTTCGAAACTTCCACGTTTTGAAGACTTCCATAAAAATCGCCTATTCACCCGCCCTCTAGTCGATAACTAGCACTTTCAGTAACCCTAACCCTCTTCGGTGCCTATATAAACCGGAGGGTTATAGTCCGTAGGATGAAGAACAATCATACCATAGGCTAGCTTATAGGGTTTAGCCTCTCTGATCTCGTGGTAGATCTACTCTTGTACTACCCATATCATCAATATTAATCAAGCAGGAGTAGAGTTTTACCTCCATCAAGAGGGCCCGAACCTGGGTAAAAACATCGTGTCCCTTGTCTCCTATTACAATCCGCCTAGACGCACAGTTCGGGACCCCCTACCCGAGATCCGCCGGTTTTGACACCGACATTGGTGCTTTCATTGAGAGTTCCTCTGTGTCCTCATCTTTAGGCCCGATGGCTCCTCCGATCATCAAGAACGATGCGGTCCAGGGTGAGACTTTTCTCCCCGGACAGATCTTCGTATTTGGTGGCTTTGCACTGCGGGCCAATTCGCTTGGCCATCTGGAGCAGATTGAAAGCTACGCCCCTGGCCATCAGGTCACATTTGGAAGTTTGAACTATACGGCTGGCGTCCGCGGAGACTTGATCTTCGACGGGTTCGAGCCACAGCCAAGCGCGCCGCACTGTCATGTCGGGCATGATCTAGCTCTGCCGCCAGACAGTGCCCTGGAGGCCGCAGCAGTGTCCGCTCTGACCCTTAGCTCGGAGCCGACTGCGCCGATCGAGGACAAGTGGCTGGACACCGCCTCGGGGGCTGCTATCTCTATGGCGATTGAGCCGAACACCAACCCTGTCCTTTGCGAAGCTCGTGACTCCAAGGTGCCGGACTCCTCTCCGGACTCCGAACCTTCCGCGCCCCTGCCAATCGAATCCGATTGGGCGCCGATCATGGAGTTCACTGCCGCGGACATCTTTCAGCACTCGCCCTTCGGAGACATCCTGAATTCACTAAAGTCTCTCTCTTTATCAGGGGAGCCCTGGCCGGATTATGGTCAGGAAGGTTGGGACGCGGACGACGAAGAAATTCAATGCCCACCCACCACCCACTTCGTAGCCACTGTCGATGATTTAACCGACATGCTCGACTTCGACTCCGAAGACATCGACGGTATGGACGACGATGCAGGAGACGACCAAGAACCAACGCCTACAGGGCACTGGAAGGCCACCTCGTCATATGACATATACATGGTGGACATCCCAAACGATGGGAATGGCGATGGAACAACGGAGGATGACCCCTCCAAGAAACAGCCTAGGCGCCGGCGTCAGCGGCGCCGCTCTAAATCCCGCCACAGCAAAAACGGCGATTCCGGCACCGGAGACAATAACACCCCGGACAGTGCCGAAGACAACCCCCTCCAGCAGGATTTAGCGCAGGAGGATGGGGAAGCCAGCCCTCATGAGAGAGCGGTAGACAGAGAGGTAGAGGACGATAATTACATGCTTCCCTCCGAAGACGAGGCAAGCCTCGACGATGACGAATTTGTCGTGCCTGAGGATCCCGTCGAACAGGAGCATTTCAAACGCAGGCTTATGGCCACGGCAAGCAGCCTAAAGAAAAAGTAGCAATAGCTTAGAGCTGACCAAGATTTGCTAGCTGACATATGGACCGAAATCCTTGCGGACGAAGAGTACGAACTCGAACACCCCTCCAAGAGCTACCCAAAACGCAGGCCGCTACCCCGATTAGAGGAGGAAGCACCCAAACCTACATCACCAGCGCATGATGCAGCCGACCGGCCACCTCATGGCCGCAACAGAGAGGCCTCTCGGCCCTCCACTCAAGCCGCACCCCGGTGTCGCTCAAAAAGTACAAAGGCACGGGGAAATGCGCCAGACCTGCGAGATATATTGGAGGACAAGGCAAGGCAAACAAGATCGATCTACGGATCGCGTGGGCGCCTCACTACACGTGATGATAACCGTCATGCCGGATACAGCAAATCTGGCCGAGCCAAACACAGCAGACAAAGCTCATTTGAGCTACGTCGTGATATAGCCCAATACAGAGGCGCTGCACACCCACTATGCTTCACAGACGAAGTGATGGATCATCAAATCCCTGAGGGTTTCAAACCCGTAAACATTGGATCATACGATGGCACAACAGAACCTGCGGTTTGGATCGAGGACTATCTCCTTCACATCCACATGGCCCGCGGTGATGACCTACATGCCATCAAATACCTCCCACTCAAGCTTAAAGGACCAGCTCGGCATTGGCTTAATAGCTTGCCAGCAGAGTCAATTGGTTGTTGGGAAGACCTGGAAGCCGCATTCCTCGACAATTTCCAGGGCACTTATGTGCGACCACCAGACACCGATGACCTAAGCCACATAATTCAGCAGTCAGAGGAATCGGCCAGACAATTCTGGACACGGTTCCTAACCAAGAAAAATCAAATCGTCGACTGTCTGGATGCAGAGGCCCTTGCAGCCTTCAAACATAACATCCATGACGAGTGGATTGCCCGGCACCTAGGACAGGAAAAGCCGAAATCCATGGCAGCCCTCAGAACACTCATGACCCCCTTTTGCGCGGGAGAGGATAGCTGGCTAGCTAGTAGTAACAACATGACCAAGAGCCCTGGTAATTCGGATACCAAGGACAGCAACGGCAGGTCGCATCGCAACAAGCACAAGCGCCGCATTAACGGCGATAATGCTAAGGATACGACATTCAATGCCGGATTCAGAGGCTCTAAACCCGGTCAGCGGAAAAAGCCATTCAAAAGAAATACTCCGGGCCCGTCCAATTTGGACCGAATACTCGATCGCTTGTGCCAGATACATGGCACCCCCGAAAAACCAGCCAACCAGACCAACAGGGATTGTTGGGTGTCAAGCAGGCAGGCAAGTTAAACGCTGAAAACAATGACAAGGGGATGCATAGCGACGACGAGGAGGAGCCCCGGCCGCCGAACAATAGAGGACAGAAGGGCTTCCCCCTACAAGTGCGGACGGTGAACATGATATACGCAACCCACATACCCAAAAGGGAGCGGAAGCATGCACTAAGGGACGTATATGCGATGGAGCCAGTCGCCCCAAAGTTCAATCCGTGGTCCTCCTGCCCGATCACTTTTGATCGAAAGGACCACCCCACTAGCATCCGTCATGGCGGATTCGCCGCATTGGTTCTAGACCCAATCGTTGACGGATTTCACCTCACTAGAGTCCTGATGGACGGCGGCAGCAGCCTGAGCCTGCTTTATCAGGATACAGTGCGCAAAATGGGCATAGACCCCTCAAGGATTAAACCCACAAAGACGACATTTAAAGGTGTCATACCAGGTGTAGAGGCCAACTGTACATGCTCAATTACACTTGAAGTGGTCTTCGGATCCCCGGATAACTTCCAAAGCAAGGAGTTAATCTTTGACAGAGTCCCGTTCCGCAGCGGCTATCACGCACTGCTCGGACGAACCGCATTTGCAAAGTTCAATGCGGTGCCACACTACGCATACCTCAAGCTCAAGATGCCAGGCCCTCGAGGAGTCATTACGGTCAACGGAAACACCGAATTCTCTCTCCGAATGGAGGAGCATACGGCGGCCCTCACTGCGGAAGTACAAAGCAGCCTCTCAAGGCAATTCTCGAGTCCGGCTATTCAACGTCCGGACACCGTCAAGCGCGCCCGGAGTAACCTACAACAAGACCGCCTCGCATGTTCCGAGCATGCGTAGCAATGCGGCCCCAACCCTAGCCCTCGCGAAATTGTGGAACCAGTACTACGCGTACATAATTACGCTCTGGAAATACCATGGGCATAGGGGGAGGGGCACAACCACGGCAGGCCCAGAATGCGGCTCAACCGCACTAGGGGCTCCCGATTGTGTCATTCTTTTTTTCTTACTTTCAGGACTCCAGTCTCAAGAAGCCCTGTCCGGCAGTAGAATCGCCGAACACACGATGCAATAGCCAGGGAACCAGAAAGCTACGTCGAGTGTCCAGGTGGTCTCTATAACGAGCAGTATACTTGTTTCACATATCATCCCGCAGCTCGCCCCTGGAGGGGGACAGGTCAAATAGTCCCGTCCATTGCTTATCGCACTATTTGTATCATTCTGCTTTTACCGCAGCCTTTTCGAATAAACAATACATAGCTTCTACCTATTATTCCATTCCTTTTTTATATATGTTCACTGATGACATGTTGCATCCGTACACTTTGGTATGGCCAAATACACCAGGGGCTTAAATACCCCAAAATATGGTGTAATAAGTCCGAACACTTTCACAAGTGCGGCACCCCGAACTTATAGCATTATATGCATCGGCTCCGAATCATGTCTTGGGTCAATAGTTGGGTTTGCCCGGCTCCCATGTTTTGGTACCTTACGTTCCGTTATATCGGCTAAGGTAGCGCTGGGAGAACCACTGCGATTGTGCCCCGGTTGAGTTGGGTTTAGCACCTCAGTGGAGAAAGCTAAAAATGACCGTCATGATAGGGCGAGAGTCGGTCGCTGTTTGAGAGGTTTTCGAGTCCCTAAAGACTTATGCCGCTTAGAGCGAGGAGTCAGCTATGTCCGGCCCAGGCGTGGATAGCACCCCGAACTCGGTGTCGGTGTCAATACCGGCGGATCTCGGGTAGGGGGTCCCGAACTGTGCGTCTAGGCGGATGGTAACAGGAGACAAGGGACACGATGTTTTTACCCAGGTTCGGGCCCTCTTGGTAGAGGTAAAACCCTACTCCTGCTTGATTAATATTGATGATATGGGTAGTACAAGAGTTGATCTACCACGAGATCAGAGAGGCTAAACCCTAGAAGCTAGCCTATGGTATGATTGTTGTTCGTCCTACGGACTAAAACTCTCCAGTTTATATAGACACCGGAGAGGGCTAGGGTTACACAGAGTCGGTTACAATGGGAGGAGATCTTCATATCGTATCGCCAAGCTTGCCTTCCATGCCAAGGAAAGTCCCATCCGGACACGGGACAAAGTCTTCAATCTTGTATCTTCATAGTCCGGGAGTCCGGCCAAAGGTCATAGTCCGGCCATCCGGACACCCCCTAATCCAGGACTCCCTCAGTAGCCCCTGAACCAGGCTTCAATGACGACGAGTCCGGCGCGCAAATTGTCTTCGGCATTGCAAGGCAGGTTCCTCGTCCGAATACTTCATAGAAGATGTTGAACACAAGGATAGTGTCCGGCTCTGCAAAATAAGTTCCACATAACACCGTAGAGAGAATAATATCCGCACCAATCTAATCTGCTGACATATTCCGTAGCGTGACATCTTGCCATGGCCAAGTCTTTACTCGAATCTTTTTACGGTTCTGCCTCAGCGCGTTTAGGGAGGCGGTTCTCTAGGCACGTCTTGTCAAAGCAGAGATCATGTCCCCTTATTCCGGGATTCTCATCAATATGGGCGTGGGTAACCCAACCGTGCCTTTGGTATGACCCCCTAATTGAAAGCGAGTCCCAAACGGTTACGGGGAGGGCTCTTGGTATTCAACTCCTTTATAAAGAGACCAAGGCTCGACTCCTTTCTTTTCAATCTTAATCGAATCCGCCCCTCACCTCGAGTTCCAACACCCAAAGCTCTAGATTCAGGCGCATTGGACCTCCGAGGATGTCCGGCTCCAACCTGCAAGGCCGGTGGATGCCTTCCTCCGCCATGGAGGAAGACGTGCTAAAGCTGAGAGACGCCCGGTATCTGACCGGCGAAATTGTGCACAGGCTTCCTGCCCAAGGGCAGGTTACTCCTACTCCCAAGCCTGGTGAGAGCATGGTGTTCATGTCTCACTTCCTTCGGGGGTTAGGCTTCCCGATGGACCCCTTCGTGAGGGGGCTCATGTTTTATTATGGGCTGGAATTTCATGATTTGGATCCGAAGTCTATCCTCCATATCTCATAGTTTATTGTCGTATGTGAAGCCTTCCTCCGCATTACCCCTCACTTCGGGTTGTGGCTCAAAACCTTCAAAGTGGAACAGAAGACGATCAGGGGGCAGCTGGCAGAGTGCGGAGGGGCTGCCATAAGCAAGAATGTTGACGCTCCATGGCCCGAGGGCTCTTTTCAAGAGGAGCTTGGTTTGTGGCAACAGGAGTGGTTCTACATCACTGCTCCCAGGGGTACCAGATGGGTGGCACCACCTGCCTTTCGCTCGGGCCCTCCACAACAGCTGGCATCATGGGTCAACAAGGGGCTCGACTGGGGGCCGTCCAAGGACGTACCACTGTTGTAGGGCCGTATTCGAGACCTCCAAGAGAGGGAGATCAATCTGGTCGTAGTGGCGCAGGTCATGCTAATTCGGCGCCTTTTGCCCTGCAAACGTCGCCCCCTCCGCCTGTGGGAATTCAATCCGGAGGGACCGCGATCTCTCCAACACTTCAAGGGTGCGACGCCCGTGGAGATGTATAAACTGTTCTTCGGATCACAAGAGATGTGTCCGGACTTGACCGAGGACGCAGGTCTGAGCTACAATCGCCCGGATACTCAAGTAAGTAGTCCTGTGCCCGGACACGCTATCCGTATATTTATCATAAACTTTCCCTTTAAAGAGTTGTCCCTTGAACAGGAGTGGATAGCTAAAGCAAAGCTAATAAGGTGTCCGGCCTCCCTCCCTGAGACCACGCCAGATCCTGTGTTAACCAACATGCTGGAGGCCGCGCCTCTGGAAGAGGGTGAAGGGGGGAACAGGAAAGCTACTGCCTCCGCTAAGGAGGCTCTCGAGAAAGGGGGGATCGAGAATCCCTCCCTCCAGGGGAAGAGGACCGCTTCTGAAGATCCGGAGGCCAAGGCCTCAAAGCGGGGGAGAGGCCCCGGCCGCACTATTTCCCTAAGGAAATCAGCCCTCTAGCGAGCCATAAGTAGAAAGGGGAGTTTTGTAATAAGAGACATCCCTGTTTTTATTTCTGAAGATAAATGGAGTTTTACCTTGAAGTTCAGATCTCAGCCCTTCTCAGCAGAGCTCATCTTCGGGGGATCTTCGTCCGGAGATGATGGAGAGTGAAACGCCTCCATATGCCGCATCGTCAGGCGGGGCGGACGACCCTGAGGTGTCGTCGCAGAGGGTTTCCCCGAGTCCGGTGGGGCCGGAAGGTTCGGTACCAACTGGTGTACGGTCCGTGGATCTGAAGGACCTGCTCGGGCGAGCGTCTATCTTAGAAGATCACCGTACGTTAATGGGTATGGTGATTGAAAGAATTTCATCCGCTGAGAGCGGATTGCATGAAGCCATGAGAAGTTTACTGACGGGGTTTGAGGTACGCAAAAATGATATACCTTCTGACAGTTTTGCATATAGAATGCGCCCTGTGTAGATAGTAGCCCCTGAGACTCAGAATGTTGTCAAAGGTGATAGCGTGCCGAGGATCATAATCTCAGTTGTAAGATGTCACCCTTCCTATATAGGTGGCGGAGCGTTCGGTGGCCAGTCGGACTGATGGATTTGCCGAACTGGAGCGGCAACTTGACGCTGCAGATGTGGACATCACGCTGGTCCATAAGCGACTTGATGAGTCACAAGGTATGTGGCTTCTCTGCGGACACCTGGTAAGGGAGCTTGACGCCCGTGCCTTACAGTATGTATGCATAATGCAAATGGTGCCGCTGCTATGGAGGAGCTTCGGGCGGAGCTCGCCCGAGCCAAGGAGCAAGCCAGAAAAAGTAGTGCGGCTGCCTCGAAGGCGGCCGAAGAGCTAAAAGCTGAACAGGCTGCTCACTGCCGAAGCAGGGAGGAAATGGCTGAGATGGCCGCGAAGTTGAAGAATGCTGCCGACCGCTGCCAGCTTCTTGAAAAAGAAGATCGAGTGGTGCAAGAAGACCTTAAGAAGGCCACTGCCGAGGCCAAGGATGCTCGCCCTCTGCAAAGAGAGCTATGAAGGAGGAGCTACGTCAGGCCAGAGATATCACGGCTGGAAAGCCCTATATGCTACGGATGAAATTCGGGGATCCTAAGTATGCTCCGCTAGACCGGCAGTGGAGTGCGGAAAACACATATCTGGATTTGGCAGTGAGTGCGGCAGACGCAACCGAACACTTCCGAGGTCGAGGTGACCATAAATTGGAAGAACTTTTTTGGTCGCAGTTCCACAATCCAGAACGCCCACTTTCGGTATCCGACCATTTGGCCGCCTGGGTGGAGCTGAACAGGTTATCCGGACTCGCCATGAAGTATGTTGCGAGTCGTTTGTGGCCGGGAGAGCCAGAGCCGAAGAGTTATTTTAGCTTGGTGCATCAGTTCCTTGGTTCGGTGCCGCATGTTGATGCGATGAAGAGGTCGGCGTGCATAGAGGGTGCACAAATGGCTCTTGCCCGTGTTAAGACATACTGGGCGGATATGAAGGCCAGTATTGTTGCATCCCAGGATTTGGACGAAAGCCGAGTACCTGCCAAGCACTTCTTTGAGGAAGTTCTTCCGGGCGCTCGTTTAATAGAAGCGCAGTGCTCGAAGGATGTTGTGTTCGAGTAGCATATGCTATTGTAAAAGGAATATTTTGATAGAATATAAAAGCTTTTTATACTTGTGCTTGCAAGAATTATAATACCTCCTGTGCGGCCGTTAATGTATATGTTTATATAACCTGAAAGATGGCAGTCGTTGGCTTCAGCCCCCACGCATATAATGCGGGGTGTTCGCAAACAGGCGCCTTGTCACACTTAATCCAACGTCTTGGTCCTACAAAGGAGGTGATGGCGCGGCGAACTAGGCAACCGGACTATAATGCTTTATCACTTTCACTTATCCATAGGAGTTTGACAGTGGGGCTACTTAATAGCCCCTAGAGGCACCGCGCTCGCCCGAATTCGGGGCGCGTGTGTGCCTGTCCGGGAAGTGGCCCTTCATTAATGCGGAGGAATCCTACAGATTCCGAGAGTTATCGAGTGGTTGACCAGTCTCTCGCTATATCATGACAGTCAGTTTTCGGCTTTCTCTACTGAGGTGCTCGCCTGGCCGAACCGGGGCAGAATCGCAGTAGTTCTCCTAGTGCCGCGTTAGCTGATATAACGGAACGTAAGGCAGCAAAACAGAGGAGCCGGGCAAACCCAACATTTGACCAAAGACATGATTCTGAGCTGATGCATATAAGGCCAAACTCGCGACGCCGAACACTCCCTAAGGTATTCGGTCTTTATGAAGACGGGCCGAACCGAAGCCCTTGGTAAAAAAGCCCCTGGTGTCCAGGTACGTGCAAAATTCTCGCGTGGCCACATGCCAAGACGCCAGCCTCCTCCTCGGTTATAGAGAAAACTGGGGGATATTGTCAACAAGAGACAGTAAAAAAGGTTTACGCAGGGTCTTAATCTGAAAAGAATCCTTAAAATGGGTCCCTACTGCACGTCTGCGCCTGTGTCTCCATTGTGCCGTATCCTGGACGGGCGTAGCATGGTGTTCGTCTGCGAAAGAGAGGAACTTAGTAAAAAATAATCGTGCGAGAAATCTATGTTAAAATAACAAAAATATAATACAGAGACATGAGCAAAATTGAGTCGTATTGTCTTCTGGCGTAAACACGTGGAGCCCCTTGTACAGGGTTATGCGGCTATTAAACCTTTGTATGTTTACGCCGGACTCGTTAAGCCGTGTCCGGGATAGTAGGGCTGGATTAGTGTGCAGCTGTCCAGGCGGCCGCACCGTTACCCGTACTTTGGGGATCAATTGATATTTCCCTTTAATGAGATGATGCCTCATGGACCGGGCATTTTAAGTGTAAGGGATGCATAATGTGGTATTGCGTTAAAGCGGGCGAAAGCTTCACGTCCCAGTAGCGCCTGATAGCGACTTATGAATGGGGCGATGTGGAAGGTTAGATTTTCGCTTCGGAAGTTGTCGGTTGAGCTGAACGTGACTTCTAATGAAAGGGAACCCATACTCTGGGTATCTGGGCCCGGCGTGACTCCTTGAAAGGAAGTGTTGCCACGGCGAATTATTGCTGGGTTGACCCCTAGTTTGCGGATTGTGTCCTGATATAACAGGTTTAGGTCACTGCCGCCGTCCATAAGGACTTGTGTAAATTGGAGTCCATCAATAATCGGATCCAAGACCAAGGCAGCCCAGCCTTCGTTCCGGACCCCTCTGGAGTAATCCTGATGATCGAAGGTGATTGGTTGTAACAACAAGTGGCGGTACTCCTCTGGGGCGGGGCGTACGGTGCGGGGCGCCATTCTGTTTTTCCCTTTTGTCATCTGAAGTGAATTTAGTGTTTTGACTTCTTGTGGGAACTTCTTTTGTTCTCCGGTGTTCTGCTTGGGGGGTGCATCGTCATCCTCGCTCGGCATGTCGAGCCCCTTGTGTTCGGCGTTGAGTTTGTCGGACTGCTTGAAGACCCAACAGTCTCTGTGGGTATGGTTTGCAGGTCTCCCGGGGGTACTGTGGATTTGACATATTTTGTCCAGGATTTTGTTTAGGTTAGATAGCTCGTCTCTGTCATCTTTGCGGGGCGGCTTTTTCTGATTTTGCCGAGAGCTTTTGAATCCGGCGTTGACTGTCGTGCTCCTCGGGCTGTTATCCTTGATCCGGCGCTGTTCTTTGTTACGACGCGGTTTCCCGTTTCCATCTCTGAGTTCGGATGTACTCGGGTCGCTGGTGCTGCTTCTTGCCAACCAGCTATCCTCTCGTGCGCAAAAGCGGGTCATGAGGCTTGTTAATGCGGCCATTGTTCTTGGCTTTTCTTGGCCGAGGTGTCTGGCGAGCCATTCGTCTTGGACGCTATGTTTGAAAGTTGTAGGGCCTCGGCGTCCGGGCAGTCGACTATCTGATTCTTTTTAGTAAGAAATCTGTTCCAGAGTTTCTGGGCTAACTCTCCAGGCTGCTGAGTTATATGACTCAGATCATCTGCATCTGGAGGTCGGACATAGTTCCCTTGAAAATTTGCCCGGAAAGCATCCTCGAGCGCTTCCCAGCTTCCCATGGTGTTTTCGGGAAGGCTTTTAAGCCAATGCCGGGCTGGCCCTTTGAGCTTAAGGGGTAAGTATTTTATGGCGTGAAGGTCATCTCCTCTAGCCATGTGTATGTGGAGGATATAATCCTCGATCCAGACTCCAGGGTCTGTTGTTCTATCGTATGCTTCTATGTTTACGGGCTTGAATCCCGCTGGAAATTCATGATCCAGTACCTCATCGGTAAAACATAGGGGATGTGCGGCGCCCCTGTATGTAGGTGTGCCGCGATGTTCAGATATTTTTTGCATTGCATTGCTCGCTGGAGCTTGCTTTCTTGGCCCATAGATGGATCTGGTTGGACCAGTTTTTTGATGCGAATCCTTGGGTGGATCGCGTTCCGTATTGAGTGCGGCGCCCTTTGTCGCTTGAGATCGATCATGGGGTCGTCTATCTGACCTAGTGGCTTCCTTGTTTTTTGACTGTGGGGGCTCTAAGGCCTCTTCATCAAATTCCGGTAGTAATTTCCGCTTCGGATAGCTCTTTGTGTGATGACTGTTACCGTACTTGTGTGCGGTATTGAGTACTTTGCCCCTTCTTATTTTGAGTGCATCTTCCACTGTTTTGAGCTTCCGCTTCTACTTTTCAGGCTACGTGCAGTGGCAACGAGCCTTTGGTGGAGGTTCTGGTGTTCCAGCAACTTGTCCGGCGTGAGGTCGTCCAGACTATTATCTTTCCCGGGGATGGATTGTTCGATTTGTCCGCCCTGTTTGGATGGTTGCTCGATGGCATGCTCGTCTTCCGTTGATTCGCCCTGCTCTATGGCTGGGTCTTTCTCGAGGTGGGGCTTGGCGCGGTACTTACGCCGCCGCTTTGGTTGTTTTTCGAGGGAGCAATCCCTGGTTGCGCCCTTTTGATCCTCATCGTTGTTCCTTTTAGGAGTGTCCACCATGTATACATTGTACAATGGGGTGTCTTTCCAGTGCCCTATAGGTGCTGGTTCTTGATCGTCTCCTTCATCGGCGTCCATACCGTCGATGTCTTCGGAGTCGAAGTCGAGCATGTCGGTTAAATCGTCAACAGTGGCTACAAAGTGGGTGGTGGGTGGGTTTCGAATTTCTTCGTCGTCCGCATCCCAACCCTGCTGACCATAGTCCGGCCAGGGCTCTCCTGACAAAGAGAGAGACTTTAGTGAATTCAGGATATCGCCGAAAGGCGAGTGCTGAAAGACGTCTGCGGCCGTGAAGTCCATGATCGGAGCCCAATTGGGTTCGATCGGAAGGGGTGCGGAAGGTTCGGAGTCCGGACAGGAGTCCGGCACCTCGGAGTCACTGGCCTCGCAAACGACTAAACCGGTGTTCGGCTCTATCACCGTAGAGATTGCGGCTCCTGGGGCGGCGTCCAACTGTCCATCCCCAACTAGCGCAGTCGGCTCCGAGCTAATGGTCGGAGCGGACACCTGAGCGGCACTCAGGGCACTGTCCGGCGGCAGAGCTAGATCATGCCCATCATGATAGTGTGGCGCGCTCGGCCGTGGCTCGGATCCGTCCAAGGTCAAGTCCCCGCGGATGTCGGCCGTGTAGTTTAAGCTTCCAAACCTGACCTGATGGCTAGGGGCGTAGCTTTCGATCTTCTCCATATGGCCAAGAGAATTGGCCCGCAGTGTGAAGCCGCTAAATACGAATATCTGTCTGGGGAGAAAAATCTCACCCTGGACTGCGTCGTGGTCGATGATCGAAGAAGCCATCGGGCCTAAAGGTGACGACACAGAGGAACTCTCAATGAAAGCACCAATATCGGTGTCAAAACCAGCGGATCTCGGGTAGGGGGTCCCAAACTGTGCGTCTTGGTAGATGGTAACAGGAGACAAGGGACACGATGTTTTTACCCAGGTTTGGGCCCTCTCGGTGGAGGTAAAACCCTACTCCTGCTTGATTAATATTGATGATATGGGTAGTACAAGAGTTGATCTACCACGAGATTAGAGAGGCTAAACCCTAGAAGCTAGCCTATGGTATGATTGTTGTTCGTCCTATGGACTAAAACTCTCCGGTTTATATAGACACCGGAGAGGGCTAGGGTTACACAGAGTCGGTTACAATGGGAGGAGATCTTCATATCGTATTGCCAAGCTTGCCTTCCACGCCAAGGAAAGTCCCATCCAGACACGGGACGAAGTCTTCAATCTTGTATCTTCATAGTCCGGGAGTCCGGCCAAAGGTCATAGTCCGGCCATCCGGACACCCCTAATCCAGGACTCCCTCACTCGGTCTTCCGAATACTAGGGGCTTCGCCGAAATTTAAAATTATAGAATTCTATGGCTAAGTGAGAGTGTTCAAGCATTATAGTCCGGTTGCCTCGTTTGTTGCATTGAGCGCCTCCCTCGAAGGACCCAAGAATGGGAAAAAGAGCGCTCAAGTTTATCTCGAACACCCCAGCACTCGTGGCATGGGGGCAGAAGCCGATGACTCGCCATCTCTCAAATTTAATAAACGGCCGCACAGAAGGTAATATTTTAAATTCACAAGCGTTGCTTAGCGCATATGGACAAGTTTTCAGCGTACAGGATAACAAATGCGAGTTTACTCAAAAACTACACCTTTGGAGCATTCACCCGCTATAAGGCGGGCACCCTTGAGGACGCTCTCATAATACATCTCGGGCTTGCGATACTCCCTGCCTGGCGGTGGTCTGCCCGTCACAAGCTTCTCAGCGTCCATCTTGCCCCAGTGCACTTTAGCATGGGCAAGGGCCCTACGGGCACCTTCGATGCAGATGGAGCGCTTGACGACTTCAATCCATGGACAGGCGTCCACCAGCTGCCTCACCAGCCTGAAGTAGCTCCCAGGCATGGCTTCTTCAGGCCACAGCCGAAATATGAGGCCCTTCATGGCCTGTTCGGCCACCTTATGGAGCTCGACCAGCTGCTTCAGCTGGTCGCTCAAGGGCACCAGGTGTCCGGCCTCAGCATACTAAGACCAGAACACCTTCTCCGTCGAGATCCCCTCCTCGGCTCGGTAGAACACGGTAGCATCAGACACACTGCGGGGCAGATCTACGAATGCTCCTGGAGAGCTCCGGATTCGGGTAAGTAACAGATAATCCACTTTCACATGCTTGCTTTGCATAAAGAATGCCTTACCCGCCGCTATCTTCTTCAATGCCTCAATTTCCTGGAGGGCTTTTTGGGCTTCGGCCTTAGCAGCTTTGGTGCTCTCAAGGGCCGAGGCGTGCTCGGACTCTCGAGTCTTTGAGTCACGCTCCAAACTCTCGTGTTTTTCCACGAGAGCCTGGAGCTCTTGCCGCACCTCCGCCACCCGCGCCTCCTGATTCTCTCGCTCGGTGCGCTCCACGGTCACATTGCTTTCGGCCTTGGACACCGCTTCCTTCAGGGTCGCCACCTCGTTCGTGGCCCCTGCAATACTCACGTTATCCCTGTCATTTCTTGCAACCACAACTTTTATATACTTCCATAAGGTATTACTTACCTTCCTTGTCCTCGAGCTGTTTCTTGGCAAGGCCGAGCTCGTTCTCGGACCGCTCGAGGCTTTGCTTCAATACATTGACCTCCGCAGTCAGTGCGGCAGAGGTCAGCAGTGCAGCCTGCATTCCCCATATTGACATACTTATGTTAGACTCCTGCGTACATCTTTTTAGATCCTTAGTTCGGCTTTTCTTTCCGAACACCAAACTGAGCATTAGGGGCTACTGTCTATGCGGTAATATTTTTACATATCTTAAATGCATACCTCAAAGCCTGTTAGAAGGCTGGCACATGCTTCAGTCAGCCCGCTCTTGGTGGACTGAACTTTCTGGATCACCACACTCATAACAGTGCGGTGCTCCTCGTCGATGGAGGCGTCGTTAAGCACCTCCAACAAATTATCCGGTGCCTCCGGTTGGACAGAGGCCACCGGTGTCGCAGTCTCGCCCTTCTTACGAAGGGGCCGCCACTCGGACTCCGGAACCACTGAAGGTTCCGGTACGGAGTCCGACCCAGGGTCGGACTTAGAGCCCTTTGGGGTTTTATCCCCCTTGCGCCTGGAGTCTAGGAGGTTGACCTTGCGGCGCCTCCTGGACCACCTCCTCCTGGCTAGGCCCCTTTTGGGACCCCACCTCGGCATCATCCGCAGTGCAAGGAGAGGAGGCGGCCGGAAGTGAGGTGCTATTCCGGTCCGACGGATCCAGGGAGCCGCTCGTTGAAGCGTCGAGCTCGTCCTTGGGCGGACTGCAGGGTTATTCGGCGTTAGCAGATACTGTGCGACAAATGAAATGCCATGAGTTATTCTGATATCTAGACACTTACGATTTCGCTAGGGGCTTAGCCCTTGGTGGCCACTCCTCTTCGCCGTCGTCGGCGTTGGTGGAGTAGTCCGGAGGAAGGGTCCTTCCTTCTTGGACCCTCTGGCCTCCCCCGTTGGGGCGACCTTCCTTTTCTTCTCTCCCCCCGTTGGGGGAGAGGCCTCTTTTTCCTCCTCCTCGTCTTCGAAGGAGGAGTCCGCCTTGGAGTCATCGGACGATGAGTCCGACAACACCTAGCACCGGGAACTCCTTCGAGTTCCCGTGGCCTTCTTCTTGGCCTTCTTCTCAGGCACCACGTGAGGTGCCGGAACCAGCAACCCCGTCAATTGGGCATCCGCTGGGTCTTATGGCAAGGGAGCTGGACAGTTAACCTGCCCGGACGTCTTTTGCCAGGACTGTCAAAGGTAAGGGAGTTTAGATCCCGCATAGAGTCAAACTATGAAAAACAAGTGTCATGTAAAGGGTAAAATAGCTTACCTCGCTGGCTTGACGCTGAGAGCTGAATCCGCGATCTTTGGTAGCGGATGCGGGAGCCTCGGCGCCCTTGAACAGCACCTTCCAGGCATCTTCGTACGTAGTGTCGAAGAGCCTGCTCATGGTTTGGTGCTGTGCCGGATCAAACTCCCACAAGTTGAAGGCCCGTTGTTGGCACCAGAGGATCCGGCAGATGAGCATGACCTGGACTACGTTGACAAGCTTGAGCTTCTTGTTCACCAGGTTTTGGATGCAGGTTTGGAGTCCGGTCAGCTCTTCCGAATTACCCCATGTCAGGCCCATCTCTTTCCAAGAGATGAGCCGTGTAGGGAAGCCAGATCAGAATTTGGGCGCCGCTGCCCATTTAGGGTCGCGCAGCTCGGCGATGTAGAACCACCCCGATTGCCACCCCTTTATGGTCTCCACAAAGGAGCCCTCGAGCCATAGGACGTTGGCCATCTTGCCCACCATGGCACCTCCACTCCGCTTGGCGGCCGCCCATTACCTTCGGCTTGACATTGAAGGTCTTCAGCCATAAGCCGAAGTGGGGCTGGATGCAGAGGAAGGCCTCGCACACGACGATGAACGCCGAGATGTTGAGGATGAAATTCGGGGCCAGATCGTGGAAATCCAGGCCGTAGTAGAACATGAGCCCCCGGACAAATGGGTGAAGTGAAAAACATGGTCCGTGGAGGAAGTCGGTGAGGAACACCACCCTCTCATGGGGCCTGGGTGTGGGGATAAGCTGCCCCTTGTCGGGGAGCCGATGCGCGATGTCGCTGGACAAGTATCCGGACTTCCGCAGCCTTTTGATGTGCCCCTCTGTGACGGAGGAGGCCATCCACTTGCCTCCCGCTCCGGACATGGCTGGGGAAGGTTGAGGCGAGATGTGCGGACTTGGGTGCTGGAGCTCGAGTGCGCGGAAATGGATGAGCAAAGGAGGAAGAAGGCGTAGGTAAAAAGGTGGATCCTTATCCCCTTATATGGACGGACGAAGCTATGCGTCCCCACTAGCCTAGTAAAACTCGCTTATCTCCCAAGCGCCATAATCAATGGCGCGGTTGGGTTACCCACGCCCGTATTGATGAGAATCCCGGAATAAGGGGACACAATCTCTACTTTAACAAGACGTGCCAAGGAAACCGCCTCGCTAAACGCGCTGAGGTGGGATAGTAAAAATGATTCGAATAAAGGCTTGGCCGTGGTGTGATGTCATGCCACGGAACACGTCAGCAGATTGAATTTGTGTAAATATTATTCTCTCTACGGTGGTATGTGGAACTTATTTTGCAGAGCCGGACACTATCCTTGTGTTCAAAATCTTCTATGAAGTATTCGGAGGAGGAACCCGCCTTGCAATGCCGAAGACAATATGCGCGCCGGACTCGTCGACATTGAAGCCTGGTTCAGGGGCTACTGAGGGAGTCCTGGATTAGGGGGTGTCTGGATAGCCGAACTATCACCTTTGGCCGGACTCCTGGACTATGAAGATACAATATTGAAGACTTCGTCCCGTGTCCGGATGGGACATTCCTTGGCGTGGAAGGCAAGCTTGGCGATACGGATATGTAGATCTCCTACCATTGTAACCGACTCTGTGTAACCCTAACCCTCTTCGGTGCCTATATAAACCAGAGGGTTTTAGTCCGTAGGACGAAGAACAATCATACCATAGGCTAGTTTCTAGGGTTTAGCCTCTCTAATCTCGTGGTAGATCTACTCTTGTACTACCCATATCATCAATATCAATCAAGCAGGAGTAGGGTTTTACCTCCATCGAGAGGGCCCGAACCTGGGTAAAAACATCGTGTCCCTTGTCTCCTGTTACCATCCGCCTAGACGCACAGTTCGGGACCCCCTACCCGAGATCCGCCGGTTTTGACACCGACAATAGGATACCCAAAAGAGACTATTGGGTACACCTTCTATCACAGATCTGAAGGCAAGACTTTTGTTGCTAAATTCGAATCCTTTCTAGAGAAGGAGTTTCTCTCGAAAGAAGTGAGTGGGAGGAAAGTAGAACTTGATGAGGTAACTGTACCTACTCCCTTATTGGAAAGTAGTTCATCACATGAACCGGTTCCTGTGAGGACTACTCCAATCAATGAGGAAGCTGATGATATTTATCATGAAACTTCAGATCAAGTTACTACCGAACCTCGTAGGTCAACCAGAGTAAGATCCGCACCAGAGTGGTACGGTAATCCTATTCTGGAAGTCATGTTACTTGACCATGGCGAACCTACGAACTGAGGAAGCTATGATGAGCCCAGATTCCGCAAAATGGCTTGAGGCCATGAAATCTGAGATGGGATCCATGTATGAGAACAAAGTATGGACTTTGGTTGGCTTGCCTGATGATCGGCAAGCCATCGAGAATAAATGGATCTTCAAGAAGAAGACTGAAGCTGATGGTAATGTAACTGTCTACAAAGCTCGACTTGTTGCGAAAGGTTTTCGACAAGTTCAAGGAGTTGACTATGATGAGACTTTCTCACCCGTAGCGATGCTTAAGTCTGTCCGAATCATGTTAGCAATTGCCGCATTTTATGATTATGAAATATGACAAATGGATGTCAAAACTGCATTCCTGAATGGATTTCTAGAAGAAGAGTTGTATATGATGCAACCGGAAGGTTTTGTCGATCCAAAAGGTGCTAACAAAGTGTGCAAGCTCCAGCGATCCATTTATGGACTGGTGCAAGCCTCTCGGAGTTGGAATAAACGCTTTGATAGTGTGATCAAAGCATATGGTTTTATACAGACTTTTGGAGAAGCCTGTATTTACAAGAAAGTGAGTGGGAGCTCTGTAGCATTTCTGATATTATATGTAGACGAAATGTTGTTAATTGGAAATGATATAGTATTTCTGGATAGCATAAAGGGATACTTAAATAAAAGTTTTTCGATGAAAAACCTCGGTGAAGCTGCTTACATATTGGGCATCAAGATCTATAGAGATAGATCAAGACGCTTAATTGGACTTTCACAAAGCACATACCTTGATAAAGTTTTGAAAAATTTCAAAATGGATCAGGCAAAGAAAGGGTTCTTGCCTGTATTACAAGGTGTGAAGTTGAGTCAGACTCAATGCTCGACCACAGCAGAAGATAGAGAGAAAATGAAAGATGTTCCCCATGCTTCAGCCATAGGCTCTATCATGTATGCAATGCTGTGTACCAGACCTGATGTATGCTTAGCAATAAGTTTAGCAGGGAGGTACCAAAGTAATCCAGGAGTGGATCACTGGACATCGGTCAAGAACATCCTGAAATACCTGAAAAGGACTAAGGATATGTTTCTCGTTTATGGAGGTGACAAAGAGCTAGTCGTAAATGGTTACATCGATGCAAGCTTTGACAATGATCTGGACGATTCTAAATCGCAAACCGGATACATATTTTTATTGAACGGTGGAGCTGTCAGTTGGTACAGTTCTAAACAAAGCGTTGTGGCGGGATCTACATGCGAAACGGAGTACATAGCTGCTTCGGAAGCAGCAAATGAGGGAGTCTGGATGAAGGAGTTCATTTCCGATCTAGGTGTCATACCTAGTGCATCGGGACTAATGAAGATCTTCTGTGACAATACTGGTGCAATTGCCTTGGCAAAGGAATCCATATTTCACAAGAGGACCAAGCACATCAAGAGACGCTTCAATTCCATCCGGGACAAAGTCTAGGTGGGAGACATAGAGATTTGCAAGATACATACGGATCTGAATGTTGCAGACCCATTGACTAAGCCTCTTCCACGAGCAAAACATGATCAGCACCAAGGCTCCATGGGTGTTAGAATCATTACTGTGTAATCTAGATTATTGATTCTAGTGCAAGTGGGAGACTGAAGGAAATATGACGTAGAGGCAATAATAAAGTTATTATTTATTTCCTTATATCATGATAAATGTTTATTATTCATGCTAGAATTGTATTAACCGGAAACATAATACATGTGTGAATACATAGACAAACTTAATGTCACTAGTATGCCTCTACTTGACAAGCTCATTAATCAAAGATGGTTATGTTTCCTAACCATAGACATGAGTTGTCATTTGATTAACGGGATCACATCATTAGTAGAATGATGTGATTGACATGACCCATTCCGTTAGCTTAGCACTTGATCGTTTAGTATGTTGCTATTGCTTTCTTCATGACTTATACATGTTCCTACAACTATGAGATTATGCAACTCCCATTTACCGGAGGAACACTTTGTGTGCTACCAAACGTCACAACGTAACTGGGTGATTATAAAGGATCTCTACAGGTGTCTCCGAAGGTGCATGTTGAGTTGGCGTATTTCGAGATTAGGTTTTGTCACTCCGATTGTTGGAGAGGTATCTCTGGGCCCTCTCAGTAATGCACATCACTATAAGCCTTGCAAGCAATGTAGCTAATGAGTTAGTAACGGAATGATGCATTACATAACGAGTAAAGAGACTTGCCGGTAACGAGATTGAACTAGGTATTGGGATACCGACGATCGGATCTCGGGCAAGTAACATACCGATGACAAAGGGAACAACGTATGTTGTTATGCGGTTTGACCGATAAAGATCTTCGTAGAATATGTAGGAGCCAATATGGGCATCCAGGTTCCGCTATTGGTTATTGACCAGAGAGATGTCTCGGTCATGTCTACATAGTTCTCGAACCCGTAGGGTCCGCACGCTTAACGTTCGTTGACGATATAGTATTATATGGGTTATGTATGTTGGTAACCGAATGTTGTTTGGAGTCCCGGATGAGATCACGGACATGACGAGGAACTCCGGAATGGTCCGGAGATAAAGTTTGATATATGGGATAATAGTGTTTGATCTCCGGAAGGGTTCTGGATGTTTCCCGAAATGTTTGGGTACGAGAACACGTTATTTGGGACAAAGGGGAAAGCCCACGAGGCCTTTGGACGGAGACCAGAGGCTAGACGCCAGGAACCCTGGCATCTAGGGGGTAGACGCCGGGAACCCTGGCGTCTAGCCCTGGAGTCCATGTAGGACTCTTGCCTTTCGGGAAAAACCGACTTTGAGGAGGCTTTTACTCCAAGTTTCGACCCCAGGGCTCAACATATAAATAGAGGGGCAGGGCTAGCACCAAAGACACATCAAGAAACACCAAGCCGTGTGCCGGCAACCCCGTCCTCTCTAGTTTATCCTCCGTCATAGTTTCTGTAGTGCTTAGGCGAAGCCCTGCGGAGATTGTTCTTCACCAACACCGTCACCACGCCGTCGTGCTGCTAGAACTCATCTACTACTTTGCCCGTCTTGCTGGATCGATAAGGCGAGGACGTCATCGAGCTGAACGTAGGTAGAACTCGGAGGTGCCATGCGTTCGGTACGTGGATCGGTCCGATCGTGAAGACGTACGACTACATCAACCACGTTGATAAATGCTTCCGCTTAGCGATCTTCAAGGGTATGAAGATACACTCCCCCTCTCGTTGCTATGCATCACCATGATCTTGTGTGTGCGTAGGAAATTGTTTGAAATTACTACGTTCCCCAACACAAACTGGCCAAGCAAGCAAAGGAAGCAGTGAGGAAATTCAATGCAGACTCTGCTGCTGCTGCTACCGCTGCTGAGGCCTCTGCTAGTCAGCCGAAGAAGGCGATGCCTAAGAAGTCTGCACATAAGTCAAGTGCTTCTCCCTCAATGCCCTCACGACCAAGCTCCTCAGCAATGCCCTCAAGGCCAGATTCTTCAAGGCCCTCATGGAAAATTCCTCAGACTGCTCCTCCTCCTTCAAAGTCCTCAGCTCCTCCGACAAAGTCCTCAGCTGCTCCGACCAAATCCTCTGCACCTGTGCATCTTGCCACGTGCCAAAGGACCACAGGCATCTCAATTGCCTCACGAGCATCTACGAGTTCCTCAGCTGCACCAAATTCCTCAGCTGGCCCCTCTCTGCTGAAGAAAAAGGCCACTGCTAGACGAGGCCTTCGACCAAGCCCTCACAAGAAGCAGGTCGCCTTCCAAGTGCCCTCTGATGACGATGAGGCTGATGATGAAGAACTTGCCAAAATCATCAGAGACAGGCAGGCCAGAACCACTAGAGCCAAAGGCAGCAATGTGCTACTGCTGTTGGATCCAAAGTTGATCCTCGACTTCACTGACCTATGGCACAAGGACCCTAACACGCCTTTGCCGGAGATGAACCTCACTCCTGCCCAAAGTCATGTTCTGATTGCCTTCATTGAGGAAGAAAAGTGGAAATTTGAAGAAGGCAGAAGGTTGAAGAAAGCGCAGTACAAGAAGCAGCGCTATCTCAAGGACAATGTCCTCACTCTTACCCCTGATCAACTCATTGCCTTGCAAGCTGAAATCAAACAACTGAGTGATGAATTCGATTGCTACTATGCTGATTGGAAGGGCACCAAGGTTCGGTTCGTCAATTTGACGAAGAAATTCACTTCAAGTGCTGCTCCTCGTGTGCACGTTGAAGTTATACCGGCTGAAGCATCTGCTCAGCCTACTAAAGAACATGCCAGCACCGCTGATGACAATCAGGCTGCTGAAGAAAATGAGAGTACCAGGGCTGATGACTCCATTCCAGCCGCTGAAGATATTGCCATGGCATCCACTAGTGGTGCGCCTGAAGAAAGTGAAGAAGTCAGGGCAACTGCATCAGTTGCGCCTGAAGAAACTGAACCAAAGTCCTCTGCACCTCCTGCGCCTACACCAACTCCGATCCTTCCATCTACATTAGATGCGAAGAAGACCAAGGCTGAAAAGCGTGCAGCTGTGAAGAAAAGGAAGGCATCAACTTCATCAAATTCTTCAGCTCCGAAGAAGATGAAGCCTCTGACTAGTTCAATTGACAACCCAATTGATGCCGTTCCAGTCTCCTTCATGCCATCAAAGGACCTTGTTCCTTTTGGTGAAGATTATGTGATTCCTGGCGAATCTGATGAAGAAACTCCTTCCGCTGCTTCGACAGAGCAGTTGGATGAAGAAATTGAAGTGGATGCAATCCCTTCAACCCCAGTCATCTCCTCGCCTATGCCTCAGTTCACTGCTGAAGAGGCCGGCGTTGAAGAAATGGAAGATGAGGATGTGGACATTGGCTGTACCACTCCTGTGCTCAATGACGACTTTTGGGAAAGTCAGCACCCCAACTCTCCAATGTTCACTCCACTCCAAGCAATTCCTCAGTCCCTAGCTGCTACTGAAGTACAAATGGGGTTTGAAGAACCTCATGCAACCCCGTCTGTTCATGAAGAAATTCCAGCCACTAGTGCTGAAGAAATTGTCAATGAAAAATTGAAGACCCATGCTGCAACTGAAGCAGAGCCTGAAAATCCTCAGCCCGAGGAACCTGAGATTGCGATTCCTGAGGTGGTGATGCAATTGACTGACACTCCTCAGTCCAAGCCAAAGGATCCCTTCTCAAAGAAGCAAAAATTCAAGGCTGATGATTTCTTCGGCGAGCGTGTGTTCTTCACTGATTTCAATCCGTATGACAGTGCTCGTCTAAGAAGGAAGCATTTCTAGACTGCCAGCCAGGCCAACTTCTATTCTTCACTGCTTTTCAACAAGGACAAAGTCTTCGACCACGAGCGTATTCCTCACGTGGACATGGAATCAATGCCTTGCTTCTCTCAAGTCCTCAGTATGCTTCATGATGCAGGCTTGCTCAACTTTTGCTCAGACATAGTTGATTGGAATGAAGAGCTTATTCTTCAGTTCTACGCAATCTTGCATATCACAGGTGATGCTGCTGACGTCAACTCTTGGGTGTTGGACTGGATGACTGAAAACACTCACTACAAGGCACCAGCCTCTGAATTGCTTTGTGCCCTGCCAATCAGTCCTCCACCTGAAGGTGCTCGTTGTCTGTATGATGAGCCTGAACTCACTTCTCACTATATGCAAGTGCTCATGAAGCCTCTGAAGCCTCGTCAAGCCCCAAGGACCAAATTCCTCGTGAAGGAATTGCTCTATGTGCCAAGAACCATCTATCGCATTCTGATGAAGACCATGAGTCCTATCAAAGGCCATGACTCATTCGATGTGGAAATTATTGGGATTCTGAAGAATATGCTATTCAACATAATGCATGGCATCCCCATAAATTATCATGATTTCTTCATGAGGACTCTGGAGAATGTTGCACTTTCACCATTTGAGCTGAAGCCTTACGCGTCATGGATCATGAGATTCCTCAGAACAAGGTCTTCACTCAACTACAAGGCTGACTTTCAGAATCATCTCAGCTAGTTGCCCCCGATTGAAGTCCTCAAGCAGACATATTCCTCAGCTAATGAGAAGGGCAAGTGACCAGCCGTTATCGATGAAGGCATTCGTCCATTGGATGGTCAGTTCCGCAAAGCTGCATCTTATTCCACCAATGATGACTCTGCCACTCATGATTCTGCTGCCAATGCTCCCAAGTCAAGTCCTCAAGCTACTGCTCCTCGTGTGATGACTGACCGTGAGCTGCTTCTAAGTCTTCGCCAGAAGGTGGATCAAAACCACAAATGGGTTAAGCGTCAGTTTGACTCTATTCTTCGCAACATGACTTCTACACATAATGCAATGAAGAAAAACCATTACTACCTCCATGAAGTTTTTGATCGCACCTGGGCTATTCTGTCACATCTCAATGGTGAAGAAGATCTGAAGCAAATGGGCTTCAAAGAAGATTTTGACTGGTCTGCTCCTCCACCGAAGAAATTCAAGAAGGTCAAGGTTCCTTCCTTGGTGGCCAGTTCATATTCTTCATCACGCGACACGGACGAGTATGAAGACTTGGACGACACTGCGGCAGGCCCTACAACGACTCAAGACCCTGACAACACTGGCGCTCCTCCATCATCATGATATTCTTCAGGGGCGTTAGTCCTTAGTTTCAACCCATTTGGTCATTCGATGACAAAGGGGGGGGGGGATTTGAGTTAGTCTTCAAGCGGGTCTATCTTATATGGGCGTTTTTGCTAAGTTACAACTCTCGTTCTTCTAATGACTTTGCTGGATCGAGTTGTAATCTTAAACTCTATGGTGGCCTGATACTTTTGTTGTGTTCTTATGCATGCTTATTCCTCATTAATCTTAATGCACGCATGCTGAATTACATCAGTCACCATATTTCATCATGCATTTCAAATTCTTCATTTTGTATGTCAAACTCGTGTATGAATTACAAGATATAGGGGGAGATCTCCATGATTATACTCGTCAAGTGTGCAATGCTTCAAAAGCAAATTCCTCAATATGCACATCTTTAGGGGGAGTTCTTCTATATCTTGCAATCAAATTCCTCAATATCAGTATTTACACTTCATATGTTTATCCCCGTTGAAAACTTAACCTATAAAGTTATCAATCACCAAAAAGGGGGAGATTGTAAGTGCATCTAGTGCCCCTTAGTGATTTTGGTGTATTGAAGACTTATAGGTTAAGGGGCTGATGCATTTGTGAGTGTACACAGGTCTATAAGTCTATGAGGAGTTTGATATTTATAGAGAAAGTCGACCCCTAAAAATGAAGTTCTTCAACTGAAGACTTTGGATTTCTGAAGACTTTGAAAGTGAAGAAATTGGTGTAACCTTGAAGACTTGGCAATCATTCAAGGAACATGAAGCGTGAAGACTTTTGTTTTTATAGTTTCAGTTTCTCCTTCTTGAGTCATAGGAAACACCGTACTGTTAAAGGGGGTCAAGGAAATACTAAGGAAAAATTTCCATGTGATGCTCAACTCAAAATCCTACACCTACCAATCCCTTCGAGTGAAGCCATTGGAAATCTCATACAATTCAGTCATATTCTTCAGTGACGGAGATGAAGTTCTTCTGGTCTCTGAGGAATTTGTTCTGACTGAGGAGTTAGGAATTCACAAGTGCAGATTGCCTACACAGTGAGGAACATGATAGCCGTGAGGAATTTGAGAGTCAAATATTCCGACCATTGTTGTGCTATGCGCCAGCTGTCCCAAAATATCTACCCACCTAACGGTCATATCAGACAAGGGCATTTATGTCTTATCATGTCGGGCTGCTCCCTAGGCTATAAATAGCCGCCCCCTACAACCACTAGCTGGTTGGCTGCTCCGAGAGAAACTGACACTTGTCATTTGAGAGCATCCCATCCTCCGAGGACTTTGAGAGAAAATCATCAAGTGAGGAAAACTCAAACCCAACACCTACAAACCCAAAGTGATTGAGCATCACTGAAGAGATTGATCCTGCGTGCATCCGATGCTTGTTACCTTTGAAGACTGTGCTTCTTCCAGATGGTTAGGCGTCATGGTCTAGAGCATCCAAGAGGAATTGTGGATCGCCGAGTGACCAAGTTTGTGAAGGTCCGGAAGTCACCTGAAGACTTACCACGAGTGATTGGGCGAGGTCTGTATGACCTTACCTCAAGGAGAATACGGTGAGGACTGTGTGTCCGGGACTGGGTGTCCTCGAGTTTAAATACTCAGCCGCTCCAACCAGACGTACAACTGAGACAGCAGTTGGAACTGGTCTACCAAATCATTGTCTTCACCAAGCTTACTGGTTCTATTTCCGCAACTCTTTCATTTCCTCATTTCTGTTGTTGTGTGCCTGCTCATATCTGTTTGAAGACTTTGACTAAAGACTTTCTCAATTTCCTCAGTTCAATTTCTTCAGTCTGTTTGTCTTCTTTCTGTGTTATCATGTGTTTACGCTTTCTGTACTCTGTACTTGTCTTCATTCCATCATGATGACCATGCTTGTGTTCTATTATGTTTACATTTGAGTACTTACTCTGCTGCTAGTAGTTCTTCATTTAGGAATTTCCTCACCAGCAAATTCCTCAGTGAAGAATTCATAAAAATCGCCTATTCACCCCCCCTCTAGTCGATATAACGCACTTTCAGCACATTGATGATAAGATCATCCACACTAAGATGATGTAAATCCAATTCAGGATATCTTCATGAATACACATCAACAATCATCAGTATTAGAGTAATCCTTATTAAGGAGTAACTCACTTAGTCGGTTGTACAACACAACTCTCCGGCCATAGAGTGAATTCTGAAGCTTTACACACACATGTTGCGAGTTATCATAGGATTCAGAGTATTAAGCCCTTTCAATGACTTCAATATAAATATCTGAACTAAGTGATCCATGTGAGTATGTAGCTGATAACCCACAAGTATAGGGGATTGCAACCGTTTTCGAGGGTAGAGTATTCAACCCAAATTTATAGATTCGACACAAGGGGAGCCAAATAAGATTTGCAAGTATTAGCAACTGAGTTGTCAATTCAGTCACACTTGGAGATTAATTATCTGCAGCAAAGTGATCAGTAGCAAAGTAATATGATAGTGATAGTAGTGGTAGCAGCAACAATAATGGTAACAATGATAGCAATAGTTTTGTAGACGTAATGATAGTAACAACAACAGTAGTAACTTAGCAAGATCAATATGTAGGAAAATCATAGGAAATGGATCGACGATTTGTTGGATGATATTAATCATATAACAGTCATAACCTAGGGCGATGCAGCACTAGCTCCAGTTCATAAATATAATGTAGGCATGTATTCCGTAAATAGTCATACGTGCTTATGGAAAGAACTTGCATGACATCTTTTGAACTACCCTCCCATGGCAGCAGGGTCTGATGACCCACAAGTGTAGGGGATCTATCGTAGTCCTTTCGATAAGTAAGAGTTTTGAACCCAACAAGGAGCAGAAGGAAATGACAAGCGGTTTTCAGTAAGGTATTCTCTGCAAGCACTAAAATTGTAGGTAACAGATAGTTTTGTGATAGGATAATTTGTAACGGGTAACAAGCAATGAAAGTAAATAGGTGCAGCAAGGTGTCCCAATCCTTTTTATAGCAAAGGACAAGCGTGGACAAGTTCTTATAATGAGAAAAGCGCTCCCGAGGACACATGGGAATTATCGTCAAGCTAGTTTTCAACACGCTCATATGATTCGCGTTCGTTACTTTGATAATTTGATATGTGGGTGGACCGGTGCTTGGGTGCTGCCCTATCTTGGACAAGCATCCCACTTATGATTAACCCCTATTGCAAGCATCCGCAACTACAAAAGAAGTATTAAGGTAAACCTAACCACAACATGAAACATATGGATCCAAATCAGCCCCTTACGAAGCAACGCATAAACTAGGGTTTAAGCTTCTGTCACTCTAGCAACCCATCATCTACTTATTACTTCCAAGTGCCTTCCTCTAGGCCCAAACAATGGTGAAGTGTCATGTAGTCGACGTTCACATAACACCACTAGAGGAGAGACAACATACATCTCATCAAAATATCGAACGAATACCAAATTCACATGACTACTAATAGCAAGACTTCACCCATGTCCTCAGGAACAAACGTAACTACTCAAAAAGCATATTCATGTTCATGATCATAGGGGTATTAATATGCATTAAGGATCTGAACAATTAATCTTCCACCGGATAAACCAACTAGCATCAACTACAAGGAGTAATCAACACTACTAGCAACCCACAGGTACCAATCTGAGGTTTTGGTACAAAGATTGGATACAAGAGATGAACTAGGGTTTGAGAGGAGATGGTGCTGGTGAAGATGTTGATGGAGATTGACTCCCTCCCGATGAGAGGATCGTTGGTGATGACAATGGTGATGATTTCCCCCTCCTGGAGGGAAGTTTCCCCGGCAGAACAGCTCCCCCGGAGCCCTAGATTGGTTCCGCCAAGGTTCCGCCTCGTGGAGGCTGCTACCTCTTGAGCACTGCGTTGGATTTCCCCGAAGAGGAGAGGATGATGCAACAAAGTAGCGTAAGTATTTCCCTTAGTTTTTTAGAACCAAGGTATCAATCCAGTAGGAGACCACGCACAAGTCCCTCGTACCTACACAAAACGATAGCTCCTCGCAACCAACGCGATTAGGGGTTGTCAATCCCTTCACGGTCACTTACGAGAGTGAGATCTGATAGAGATGATAAATAGTATTTTTGGTATTTTTGATATATAGATGCAAAGTGAAAAGTAAAAGGCAAAGTAAAAACAAAGCAAGTAATAAAGTAATGGAGATTGATATGATGAGAATAGACCCAGGGGCCATAGGTTTCACTAGTGGCTTCTCTCAAGAGCATAGATATTCTACGGTGGGAGAACAAATTACTGTTGAGCAATTGCCAGAATTGAGCATAGTTATGAGTATATCTAGGTAATGATCATGTATATAGGCATCACGTCCAAGATAAGTAGACCGAAATGATTCTGCATCTACTACTATTACTCCACTCATCGACCGCTATCCAGCATGCATCTAGAGTATTAAGTTAAAAACAGAGTAACGCCTTAAGCAAGATGACATGATGTAGAGGGATAAATTCATGCAGTATGATAAAAACCCCATCTTGTTATCCTCGATGGCAACAATACAATACGTGCCTTGGTGCCCCTTCTGTCACTGGGAAAGGACACCGCAAGATTGAACCCAAAGCTAAGCACTTCTCCCATTGCAAGAACTACCAATCTGGTTGGCCAAACCAAACGGATAATTCGAAGAGACTTGCAAAGATAACTCAATCATACATAAAAGAATTCAGAGAAGATTCAAATATTATTCATAGATAAGCTGGATCATAAACCCATAATTCATCGGTCTCAACAAACACACCACAAAAATAAGATTACATCGAATAGATCTCCACGAGAGAGGGGGAGAACATTGTATTGAGATCCAAAAAGAGAGAATAAGCAATCTAGCTACTAGCTATGGACCCGAAGGTCTGAAGTAAACTACTCACACTTCATCAGAGGGGCTATGGTGTTGATGTAGAAGCCCTCCGTGGTGGATGCCCCCTCCGGCGGAGCTCTAGAACTGGCCCCAAGATGGGATCTTGTGGATACAGAAGGTTGCGGCGGTGGAATTAGGTTTTTGGCTCATGTTTTGATCGTTTGGGGGTACGTAGGTATATATAGGAGGAAGGAGTACGTCGGTGGAGCAACAAGGGGCCCACGAGGCAGGGGCGTGCCCTAGGGGGGCGCCCCCACCCTCGTGACCGCCTCTTTTGTTCCTTGGAGCAGGGTCCAAGTCTCCTGGATCACGTTCGGTGAGAAAATCACATTCCCGAAGATTTCATTCCGTTTGGACTCCGTTTGATATTCCGTTTCTTCGAAACACTGAAATAGGCAAAAAAAACAGCAATTCTGGGCTGGGCCTCCGGTTAATAGGTTAGTCCCAAAAATAATATAAAAGTGAAAAATAAAGCCCAATATAGTCCAAAACAGTAGATAAAGTAGCATGGAGCAATCAAAAATTATAGATACGTTGGAGACGTATCAGGCATCCCCAAGCTTAATTCCTGCTCGTCCTCGAGTAGGTAAATGATAAAAAAATATTTTTTGATGCGGAGTGATACTTTGGCATAATTTCAATGTAAATCTTCTAAATTGTGGTATTAATATTCAGATCCGAAAGATTCAAGACAAAAGTTCATATTGACATAAAAATAATAATACTTCAAGCATACTAATCAAAGCAATCATGTCTTCTCAAAATAGCATGGCAAAAGAAAGTTCATCCCTACAAAATCATATAGTTAGGCTATGCTTCATTTTCGTCACACAAAGATGTTCCCAACTTCTTTACCCCCGATGACAAGCCAAGCAATTGTTTCATACTTAAATAATCTCAAACTTTTTCAACCTTCACGCAATACATGAGCGTGAGCCATGGATATAGCACTATGGGTGGAATAGAATATGATGATGGGGATTGTGTGGAGAAGACAAAAAAAGGAGAAGGTCTCACATTGACGACGAGGATAATCAATGGGCTATGGAGATGCCCATCAATTGATGTCACCATGAGGAGTAGGGATTGCCATGCAACGGATGCACTAGAGCTATGAATGCTCAACAAAAGAAAACTAGTGGGTGTGCATCCAACTCGCTTGCTCATGAAGACCTAGGGCATTTGAGGAAGCCCATCGTAGGAATATACAAGCCAAGTTCTATAATGAAAAGTTCCCACTAGTACAAAAAGACAACTTATGAGACTCACTACATGAAGAACAAGGTGCTACTTTGAAGCACAATATATGAGACTCACTACATGAAGAACAAGGTGCTACTTTGAAGCACAAGTGTGGAAAAAGAGATAGTAGCATTGCCCTTTTTATTTATTTTCTTTTTTCCCTTTTTTTTCCTTTTTTGGGCCTTTTTTTTGGCCTTTCTTCTTTTTTTTCTTTTTGGGAAATGCTCTAATAATGATGATCATCACACTTCTATTGATTACAACATAAGGATTACAACTCGAAACTTAGAACAAGATATGACTCTATATGAATGCCTCCGGCGGTGTACCGGGATGGTGCAATGAATCAAGAGTGACATGTATGAAAAATAATGCATGGTGGCTTTGCCACAAATACGATGTCAACTACATGATCATGCAATGGCAATATGACAAAAGTAATGTATGTCATGAATATGATGATGGAAGTTGCATGGCAATATATCTCGGAATGGCTATGGAAATGCCATGATAGGTAGGTATGGTGGCTGTTTTGAGGAAGATATAAGGAGGTTTATGTGTGATAGAGCATATCGTATCACGGGGTTTGGATGCACCGGCGAAGTTTGCACCAACTCTCAAGGTGAGAAAGGGCAATGCACGGTACCGAAGAGGCTAGCAATGGCGGAAAGGTAAAAGTGCGTATAATCCATGGACTCAACATTAGTCAAAAGAACTCATATACTTATTGAAAAATTTAGAAGTCATCAAAAATCAAGTACTACGCGCATGCTCCTAGGGGGGTAGATTGGTAGGAAAAGACCATCGCTCGTCCCTGACCGCCACTCATAAGGATGCACAAGCCAGGTACACTTCATGTTTCAAATTTGTTACATAACTTTAACCATACGTGCATGCTACGGGACTTGCAAACTTCAACACAAGCATTTCTCAAATTCACAATTACTCAACTATCACGACTTTGATATTATCACCTCCATATCTCAAAACAATTATCAAGCATCAAACTTATCTTAGTATTCAACGCACTCAAAAGAAAGTTTCACATATCTTGAATACCAATTATATTAATATTAAGCAAATTACCATGCTATTAACGAATCTCAAAATAATCTAAGTGAAGCATGAGAGATCAATAGTTTCTTTAAAACAAATCCACCACCGTGCTCTAAAAGATATAAGTGAATCACTAGAGCAAAAATTATCACGCTCAAAAGATATAAGTGAAGCACTATGAGCAAAACTATCAAGCTCAAAAGATATAAGTGAAGCACATAGAGTATTCTAGAAAATTCCAATTTATGTATGGCTCTCTCAAAATGTGTGTACAGCAAGGATGATTGTGGTAAACTAACAAGCAAAGAGCAAATAATACAAGACGCTCCAAGCAAAACACATAACATGTGGTGAATAAAAATATAGCTCCAAGTAAATTACCGATGGAAGTAGACGAAAGAGGGGATGCCTTCCGGGGCATCCCCAAGCTTTGACTTTTTGGTGTCCTTGGATTATCTTGGGGGTGCCATGGGCATCCCCAAGCTTAGGCTCTTGCCACTCCTTGTTCCATAATCCATCAAAAGAATTCACCCAAAACTTGAAAACTTCACAACACAAAACTCAATAGAAATCTCGTGAGCTCCGTTAGAGAAAGAAAAAGACTACTTTAAGGTACTGTAATGAACTCATTCTTTATTTATATTGGTGTTAAACCTACTGTATTCCAACTTCTCTATGTATTATAAACTATTTTACTAGCCATAGATTCATCAAAATAAGCAAACAACACAAGCAAAACAGAATCTGTCAAAAACAGAACAGTCTGTAGTAATCTGTAACTAACGCAAACTTCTATAACTCTAAAAATCCTACCAAAATAGGAAGTCCTGGAAAATTTGTTTATTGAACAGCAGCAAAAAGAATCAACGCAAAATAACGTTTCTGTGATTTAACAAAATTATATTCGTGCGTGCAAAGTTTCTGTTTTTCAGCAGAATCAAATCAACTATCATCGTAGGTTATCCTATAGGTTCTACTTGGCACAAACTCTAATTAAAAGATAAAACCACATTTAAACAGAGGCTAGATGGATTATTTATTCCTAAACAGAAGCAAAAACAAAAAACAAAAATAAAATTGGGTTGCCTCCCAACAAGCGCTATCGTTTAACGCCCCTAGCTAGGCATAAAAGCAAGGATAGATCTAGGTATTGCCATCTTTGGTAGGCAATCCATAAGTGACTCTCATGATAGATTCATATGGTAATTTTATTTTATTTCTAGTGAAGTGTTCCATGCCCTTCTTTAAGGGAAATTGGAATCTAATATTCCCTTCCTTCATATCAATAATTGCACCAATCGTTCTAAGGAAATGTCTACCAAGAATAATAGGACATGAAGGATTGCAATCTATATCAAGAACGATAAAATCTACGGGCACATAATTCCTATTTGCAACAATAAGAACATTATTAATTCTTCCCATAGGATTTTTAATAGTGGAATCCCCAAGATGGAAGTTTAGAGAGCAATCATCAAAGTCACGGAAATCTAGCAAATCACACAAAGTTTTGGGAATAGTAGAGACACTAGCACCCAAATCACACAAAGCATGAAACTCATAATCTTTAATTTTAATTTTAATAGTAGGTTCCCACTCATCATAGAGTTTTATAGGGATAGAAACTTTCAACTCAAGTTTTTCTTCATAAGATTGCATCAAGGCATCAACAATGTGTTCGGTAAAGGCCTTATTTTGACTATAAGCATGAGGAGAATCTAGCACAGATTGCAACAAGGAAATACAATCAATTAAAGAGCAATTTTCATAATTAAATTCCTTGAGATCCAAAATAGTGGGTTTAGCAACATCTAGATTTTTATTTCTTTCAATCCCACATTTATCAATTTCATCATCAAGATCTAGAAACTCCGAATTCTTAGAACGCCTTCTAGGAAAAGGAAGATCATATTCAGTTTCATCAAGATTCATATTGCAAAACAAATATTTAATGGGGGAAACATCAATAACTTTTAGATCTTCATCTTGATTTTCATAGGAATTGGAAGAACACGCTTTAATAAAGGCATCTTTGGAAGCACGTATCCTAGCGGTTCTTTCTTTGCACTCATCAATGGAAATTATCATGGCTTTGAGAGACTCCTTGATATCATGCTTAGGAGGAATATATCTAAGCTTTAAAGAATCAATTTCAAGAGAAATTCTATCAACGTTCCTAGCCAAATCATCAACTTTAAGCAATTTCTCTTCAAGCAAAGCATTAAAATTCTTTTGTGAATTCATAAACTCTTTAACCCTACTCTCAAATTCAGAGGGCATCTTATTAAAATTTCCATAAGAGTTGTTGTAGGAATTTCCATAATTATTAGAAGGATTACTAGGATAAGGCCTAGGATTAAAATTCCCTCTATACGCGTTGTTTCCAAAACTATTCCTACCAACAAAATTCACATCCATAGATTCATTATTATTCTCAATCAAAGTAGACAAGGGCATATCATTGGGATCAAGAGGAGTATTTTTAGTAGCAAACATCTTCATAAGTTCATCCATCTTTTCACTCAAAACATTGAATTCTTCTATAGCATGCACTTTTTTTACTAGAAGATCTTTCGGTGTGCCATTGAGAATAATTAGCCATAATATTATCAAGCAATTTTGTAGCATCTCCTAACGTAATTTCCATAAACGTGCCTCCCGCGGCCGAATCTAAAAGATTTCTAGAAGCAAAATTCAATCCGGCATAAATTTTTTGTATGATCATCCATAAATTCAAACCATGAGTAGGGAAATTGCGAAGCATCAATTTCATTCTTTCCCAAGATTGGGCAACATGCTCATGATCAAGTTGTTTAAAATTCATAATATCGTTCCTAAGAGTGATGATCTTAGCGGGAGGAAAATATTTAGAGATAAAAGCATCTTTGCACTTGTTCCAGGAATCAATACTATTTTTAGGCAAAGACGAAAACCAAACTTTAGCACGATCTCTAAGTGAAAAAGGAAATAACTTCAATTTGACAATATTGTTATCAGTATCTTTCTTCTTTTGCTTATCACACAAATCAACAAAATTGTTTAGATGAGTAGCGGCATCTTCACTAGGAAGGCCGGCGAATTGATCTTTCATAACAAGATTCAGCAAAGGGTATTGATTTCATAAGACTCATCATTATTAATAGGAGCAATTGGAGTACTAAGGAAATCATTATTATTGGTATTCGAGAAGTCATACAATTTTGTATTATCTTGCGCCATGGCAACAAGTAATCCAACACACAAGCAAACAAAAAGGCAACAGGAAAAGGCAAACGGGAAAAAGAGGAGGAGATTGGGAAAGAGAGGGCGAATAAAATGGCAAGGGTGAAGTGGGGGAGAGGAAAACAAGAGGCAAATGACAAATAATGTAATGCGATAGATAGGGATTGTGATGGGTACTTGGTATGGTTGACTTGCTCTTGCGTGAGCCTCCCCCGCAACGGCGCCAGAAATTCTTCTTGCTACCTCTTGAGCACTGCGTTGGATTTCCCCGAAGAGGAGAGGATGATGCAGCAAAATAGCGTAAGTATTTCCCTCAGTTTTTGAGAACCAAGGTATCAATCCAGTAGGAGACCACGCACAAGTCCCTCGTACCTACACAAAACGATAGCTCCTCGCAACCAACGCGATTAGGGGTTGTCAATCCCTTCACGGTCACTTACGAGAGTGAGATCTGATAGAGATGATAAATAGTATTTTTGGTATTTTTGATATATAGATGCAAAGTGAAAAGTAAAAGGCAAAGTAAAAACAAAGCAAGTAATAAAGTAATGGAGATTGATATGATGAGAATAGACCCGGGGGCCATAGGTTTCACTAGTGGCTTCTCTCAAGAGCATAGATATTCTACGGTGGGTGAACAAATTACTATTGAGCAATTGACAGAATTGAGCATAGTTATGAGTATATCTAGGTAATGATCATGTATATAGGCATCACGTCCAAGACAAGTAGACCGAAATGATTCTGCATCTACTACTATTACTCCACTCATCGACCGCTATCCAGCATGCATCTAGAGTATTAAGTTAAAAACAGAGTAACGCCTTAATCAAGATGACATGATGTAGAGGGATAAATTCATGCAATATGATAAAAAACCATCTTGTTATCCTCGATGGCAACAATACAATACGTGCCTTGCTGCCCCTTCTGTCACTGGGAAAGGACACCGCAAGATTGAACCCAAAGCTAAGCACTTCTCCCATTGCAAGAACTACCAATCTAGTTGGCCAAACCAAATGGATAATTCGAAGAGACTTGCGAAGATAACTCAATCATACATAAAAGAATTCAGAGAAGATTCAAATATTATTCATAGATAAGCTGGATCATAAACCCACAATTCTTGGTCTCAACAAACACACCGCAAAAAGAAGATTACACCGAATAGATCTCCATGAGAGAGGGGGAGAACTTTGTATTGAGATCCAAAAAGAGAGAAGAAGCCATCTAGCTACAAGCTATGGACCCAAAGGTCTGAAGTAAACTACTCACACTTCATCGGAGGGGCTATGGTGTTGATGTAGAAGCCCTCCATGGTGGATGCCCCCTCCGGCGGAGCTCCGGAACAGGCCCCAATATGGGATCTCATGGATACATAAGGTTGCGGCAGTGGAATTAGGTTTTTGGCTCCTGTTCTGATTGTTTGGGGGTACGTAGCTATATATAGGAGGAAGGAGTACGTCGGTGGAGCAACAGGGGGCCCACGAGGTAGGGGGCGTGCCCTAGGGGGGGCTCCCCCCACCCTCGTGACCGCCTCTTTTGTTCCTTGGAGCAGGGTCCAAGTCTCCTGGATCATGTTCGGTGAGAAAATCACGTTCCCGGAGGTTTCATTCCGTTTGGACTCCGTTTGATATTCCGTTCCTTCGAAACACTAAAATAGGCAAAAATAGCAATTCTGGGCTGGGCCTCCGGTTAATAGGTTAGTCCCAAAAATAATATAAAAGTGTAAAATAAAGCTCAATATAGTCCAAAATAGTAGATAAAGTAGCATGGAGCAATCAAAAATTATAGATACGTTGGAGACGTATCGGAGGCGGAGTTTCGTCCCGTAAACTTACTTATGATTTTTTCCAGGGTAAAAGACTTCATATAGCAGAAGAGGGGCACCGGAGGGCCACCAAGGGGACACGAGGCAGGGGGCGCGCCCTGTAAGGGTGGGCGCGCCCCCACCCTCGTGGCCAGGGTGTGGGCCCCCTCTGCTACTTCTTTGGCTCAATAATTTGTTGGGGAACGTAGCAGAAATTTAAAATTTTCTACGCATCACCAAGATCAATCTATGGAGATTATAGAAACAAGATAGGGAGAGGATGAGCATATTCATACCCTTGAAGATCGCAATGCGGAAGCGTTACAAGAACGCGGATGAGGGAGTCGTACTCGCGGTGATTCAAATCGCGGAAGAGCCGATCTAACGCCGAACGGACGGCGCCTCCGTGTTCAACACACATACAGCCCAGGGATGTCTCCTCCTTATTGATCCAGCAAGGGGATAGGAGAAGTTGAGGGAGAGCTCTGGCAGCACGACGACGTGGTGGTGGAGCTTGCAGTTCTCCGGCAGGACTTCGCCAAGCACTACTGATGAGGAGGTGTAGTTGGAGAGGGGGAGGGCTGCGCCAGGGGCAAGGGTGAAGCTCCCATGCGCCTCCCCCCTATATATAGGGGTGGAGGGGGCTGGTTTCTTACCCTCCAAGTCCATTGGGGCGTTGGCAAAGGTGGGAGGAAAGAAATCCCATCATTTCCTTCCCCACCGATTGTTATCCCCCTTTTTAGGGATCTTGATCTTATCCCTTCGGGATATGATCTTATTCCTTCTAAGGGGGGATCTTGGTGCACCTTGATCAGGGTGTGGGGCCTTGCCCCCACTACCCACGTTCATGTGGGTCCCCCCATGCAGGTGGGCCCCACTCCGGAACCTTCTAGAACCTTCCCGATACAATACCAAAAAATCCCAAACATTTTCCGGTGGCCAAAATAGGACTTCCCATATATAAATCTTTACCTCCGGACCATTCCGGAACTCCTCGTGATGTCCGGGATCTCATCTGGGACTCCGAACAACATTCGGTAACTGCACACTAATTCCCATAACAACTCTAGCGTCAACGAACCTTAAGTGTGTAGACCCTACGGGTTCGGGAATCATGCAGACATGACCGAGACAGCTCTCTGGCCAATAACCAACAGCGGGATCTGGATACCCATGTTGTCTCCCACATGTTCCACGATGATCTCATCGGATAAACCACGATGTCAAGGATTCAAGCAATCCCGTATACAATTCCCTTTGTTAATCGGTACGTTACTTGCCCGAGATTCGATCGTCAGTATCCCAATACCTCGTTCAATCTCGTTACCGGCAAGTCACTTTACTCGTTCTATAATGCATGATCGTGTGACTAACTACTTAGTCACATTGAGCTCATTATGATGATGCATTACCAAGTGGGCCCAGGGATACCTCTCCATCACACGGAGTGACAAATCCCAGTCTCGCCAACCCAACAGACACTTTCGGAGAAACACATAGTGCACCTTTATAGCCACCCAGTTACGTTGTGTCATTTGGCACACCCAAAGCATTCCTACGGTATCCGGGAGTTGCACAATCTCATGGTCTAAGGAAATGATACTTGACATTAGAAAAGCTTTTAGCAAACGAACTACACGATCTTGTGCTATGCTTAGGATTGGGTCTTGTCCATCACATCATTCTCCTAATGATGTGATCCCGTTATCAATGACATCCAATGTCCATGGTCAGGAAACCATAACCATCTATTGATCAACGAGCTAGTCAACTAGAGGCTCACTAGGGACATGTTGTGGTCTATGTATTCACACATGTATTATGGTTTCCAGTTAATACAATTATAGCATGAATGATAGACAATTATCATGAACAAGGAAATATAATAATAACCATTTTATTATTGCCTCTAGGGCATATTTCCAACAGTCTCCCACTTGCACTAGAGTCAATAATCTAGTCAACATCACAATGTGATCGTAATGAATCCAACACCCATGGGGTTTGATCGTATCTTGCTTGTGAGAGAGGTTATTAGTCAATGGGTCTGAACCTTTCAGATCCATGTGTGCTTTACAAATATCTACGTCATCTTGTAGATGCAGCTACCACGCACTATTTGGAACTATTCCAAATAACTGTTCTACTATATGAATCCGGTTTACTATTCAGAGTCATCCAGATTAGTGTCAAAGTTTGCATCGACGTAACCCTTTACGACGAACTATTTTACCACCTCCATAATCAAGAAAAATTCCTTAGTCCACTAGTCACTAAGGATAACTTTGACCGCTGTCCTGTGATCCATTTCTGGATCACTCTTGTACCCCTTGACTGACTCATGGCAAGGCACACTTCAGGTGCGGTACACAACATAGCATATTGTGGAGCCTACGTCTAAAGCATAGGGGATGACCTTCGTCCTTTCTCTCTCTTCTGCCGTGGTCAAGTCTTGAGTCTCACTCCAAACACACACCTTACAGCCAAGAACTCCTTCTTTGCCGATCTATTTTTAACTCCTTCAAAATCTTCTCACGGTATGTGTTCATCTGAAAGTACTATTAAGCATTTTGATCTATCCTTATAGATCTTGATGCTCATCGTTCAAGTAGCCTAATCCAGGTTTTCCATTGAAAAACACTTTTCAAATAACCCTATATGCTTTCTAGAAATTTTACAGCATTTCTGATCAACAATATGTTAACAACATATACTCATCAGAAATGATATAGTGCTCCCACTCACTTCTTTGGAAATACAAGTTTCTCATAAACTTTGTATAAACCCAAAATCTTTGATCATCTCATCAAAGCATATATTCCAACTCCGAGATGCCTACTCCAGTCCTTAGAAGGATTACTGGAGCTTTGCATACTTGTTAGCATCTTTCAGGATTGACAAAACCTTCTGGTTGTATCACATACAACCTTTCCTCAAGAAAATCATCGAGGAAACAATGTTTTGACATCTTATCTGCAAGATTTCATAAATAATGGAGTAACTACTAATATAATTCCAACAGACTCTTAGCATCGCTACGAGTGAGAAAGTCTCATCGTAGTCAACTCCTTGAACTTGTCGGAAAACATCCTAGCGACAAGTCGAGCTTTCTTAATGGTGACACTTACCATCATTGTCTGTCTTCCTTTTAAAATCCATCTGTACTCAACAGCCTTATGACCATCGAGTAGTTCTTCCAAAGTCTATACTTTGTTTTCATACATGGATCCTCTCTTGGATTTTATGGCCTCGAGCCATTCGTCAGAATCCGGGGCCACCATCGCTTCTCCATAGCTCGTAGGTTCATTGTTGTCTAGCAACATGACCTCTAAGACAGGATTACGTACCACTCTGAAGTAGTACGCATCCTTGTCGACCTACGAGGTTTGGTAGTGACTTGATCTAAAGTTTCACGATCAGTATCATCAGCTTCCACTTCAATTGGTGTAGGCGCCATAGGAATAACTTCATGTGCCCTCTGTTGGAAATATGCCCTAGAGGCAATAATAAAAGGATTATTATTATATTTCCTTGTTCATGATAATTGTCTTTTATTCATGCTATAATTGTATTATCCGGAAATCGTAATACACGTGTGAATACTTAGACCAAATATGTCCCTAGTAAGCCTCTAGTTGACTAGCTCGTTGGTCAACAGATAGTCATGGTTTCCTGACTATGGACATTAGATGTCATTGACAACGGGATCACATCATTAGGAGAATGATGTGATGGACAAGACCCAATCCTAAGCATAGCACAAGATCGTGTAGTTCGTTTTGCTAGAGCTTTTCCAATGTCAAGTGTCTCTTCCTTAGACCATGAGATCGTGTAACTCCCGAATACCGTAGGAGTACTTTGGGTGTAGCGAACGTCACAACGTAACTGGGTGACTATAAAGGTGCACTACAGGTATCTCCGAAAGTGTCTGTTGGGTTGACACGGATCGAGACTGGGATTTGTCGCTCCGTATGACGGAGAGGTATCTCTGGGCCCACTCGATAATGCATCATCATAATGAGCTCAAAGTGACCAAGTGTTTGGTCACGGGATCATGCATTACGGTACGAGTAAAGTGACTTGCCGGTAACGAGACTAAACGAGGTATTGGGATGCCGACGATCGAGTCTCGGGCATGTAACGTACCGATTGACAAAGGGAATTGCATACGGGGTTGATTGAATCCTTGACATCATGGTTCATCCGATGACATCATCGAGGAGCATGTGGGAGCCAACATGGGTATCCAGATCCCGCTGTTGGTTATTGACCAGAGAGCCATCTCGGTCATGTCTGCGTGTCTCCCGAACCCGTAGGGTCTACACACTTAAGGTTCGGTGACGCTAGGGTTATTAGGAAGACTTGTATGTGATTACTGAATGTTGTTCGGAGTCCTGGATGAGATCCTGGACATCACGAGGAGTTCCGGAATGGTCCGGAGGTGAAGATTTATATATGGGAAGTTGTCATACGGACACCGGAAAGTTTTGGGGGCATATCGGTATTGTACCGGGGCCACCGGAGGGGTTCCGGGGGTCCACCGGGAGGGGCCACCCCTCTCGGGGGGCCTCATGGGCCGCAAGGGGCAGGGAACCAGCCCCTGGTGGGCTGGGCACCCCCCCCCTTGGGCCCATGCGCCTAGGGTTGGGGGGGACCCTAGTGGGGGCGCCCCCCTTGCTTGGGGGGCAAGCCCCCCTCCCTGGCCGCCACCCCCCCTCTAGATCTCATCTAGAGGGGGCCGACCCCCTTCCCCCTTCCCCTATAAATAGAGGGGTGAAGGGTGGGCTGATCATCTGATCCAAGGCGCAGCCCCTCCCCTCCCCAACACCTCTCCTCCTCCGTCGAGTGCTTGGCGAAGCCCTGTCGGAGTACTGCCTCTCCACCATCATCACGTCGTCGTGCTGCTGCTGGAGCCATCTTCCTCAACCTCTCCTTCCTCCTTGCTGGATCAAGAAGGAGGAGACGTCATCCGCTCCGTACGTGTGTTGAATGCGGAGGTGTTGTCCGTTCAGCACTTGGTCATCGGTGATTTGGATCATGGTGAGTACGACTCCATCATCCCCGTTCCCTTGAACGCTTCCGCACACGATCTACAAGTGGTATGTAGATGCAATCTCTCTCCCATGACTCGTTGCTTAGATGAACTCATAGATGGATCTTGGTGAAACCGTAGGAAAAAATTTAATTTTCTGCAACGTTCCCCAACAGTGGCATCATGAGCTAGGTCTATGCGTAGTTCTCTATTGCATGAGTAGAACACAATTTTGTTGTGGGCGTAGATCTTTTCAACTTGCTTGCCGCTACTAGTCTTTTCTTGCTTCAGCGGTATTGTGGGATGAAGCGGCCCGGACCGACCTTACACGTACGCTTACGTGAGACAGGTTCCACCGACTCACATGCACTAGTTGCATAAGGTGGCTAGCGGGTGTGTGTCTCTTCTACTTTAGTTGGAGCGGATTCGATGAAAAGGGTCCTTATGAAGGGTAAATAGAAGTTGACAAAATCACATTGTGGTTATTTGTAGGTAAGAAGACGTTCTTGCTAGAACCCAATTGCAGCCACGTAAAAGATGCAACAACAATTAGAGGACGTCTAACTTGTTTTTGCAGCAATTGTCATGTGATGTGATATGGCCAGAAGTTGTGATGAATGATGAATGATATATTGTGATGTATGAGATCATGTTCTTGTAATAGGAATCACGACTTGCATGTCGATGAGTATGACAACCGGCAGGAGCCATAGGAGTTGTCTTTATTTTTTGTATGACCTGCGTGTCATTGAAGAATGCCATGTAAATTACTTTACTTTATTGCTAAACGCGTTAGCCATAGAAGTAGAAGTAGTCGTTGGCGTGACAACTTCATGAAGACACAATGATGGAGATCATGGTGTCATGCCGGTGACGAAGATGATCATGGAGCCCCGAAGATGGAGATCGAAGGAGCTATATGATATCGGCCATATCATGTCACTACTATATAATTGCATGTGATGTTTATTATGTTTTATGCATCTTGTTTACTTAGAACGGCGGTAGTAAATAAGATGATCCCTTATAATAATTTCAAGAAAGTGTTCCCCCTAACTGTGCACCGTTGCTAAAGTTCGTTGTTTCGAAGCACCACGTGATGATCGGGTGTGATAGATCCTTACGTTCACATACAACGGGTGTAAGACAGATTTACACATGCAGAACACTTAGGGTTAACTTGACGAGCCTAGCATGTACAGACATGGCCTCGGAACACAAGAGACTGAAAGGTCGAACATGAGTCGTATGGAAGATACGATCAACATGGAGATGTTCACCGATGATGACTAGTCCGTCTCACGTGATGATCGGACACGGCCTAGTCGACTCGGATCGTGTAACACTTAGATGACTACAGGGATGTCAAATCTGAGTGGGAGTTCATTCAATAATTTGATTAGATGAACTTAAATTATCATGAACTTAGTCTAAAACTTTTGCAAAATATGTCTTGTAGATCAAATGGCCAACGCTCATGTCAACATGAACTTCAACGCATTCCTAGAGAAAACCAAGCTGAAAGATGATGGCAGCAACTATTCGGACTAGGTCCAGAACCTGAGGATCATCCTCATAGCAGCCAAGAAAGCATATGTCCTAGATGAACCGCTAGGTGAAGCACCCATCCCAGAGAACCAAGACGTTATGAACGTTTGGCAGTCACATGCTGATGATTACTCCCTCGTTCAGTGCGGCATGCTTTACATCTTAGAACCGGGGCTCCAAAAGCATTTTGAGAAACACGGAGCATATGAGATGTTCGAGGAGCTGAAAATGGTTTTTCAAGCTCATGCCCGGGTCGAGAGATATGAAGTCTCCGACAAGTTCTATAGTTGTAAGATGGAGGAAAACAGTTCTGTCAGTGAGCACATACTCAAAATGTCTGGGTTGCACAACCGCCTGTCCCAGCTGGAGATCAACCTCCCGGACGAGGCGGTCATTAACAGAATCCTTCAGTCGCTCCCACCGAGCTACAAGAGCTTTGTGTTGAACTACAATATGCAGGGGATGGTGAAGACCATTCCTGAAGTATTTTCAATGCTGAAGTCAGCAGAGGTTGAAATCAAGAAAGAACATCAAGTGTTGATGGTCAATAAGACCACTAAGTTTAAAAAGGGCAAGGGTAAGAAGAACTTCAACAAGGACGGCAAAGATGTTGCCGCGCCCGGTAAGCCAGCTGCCGGGAAGAAGTCAAAGAATGGACCCAAGCCTGAGATTGAGTGCTTTCATTGCAAGGGGAAGGGTCACTGGAAGCGGAACTGCCCCAAATACTTAGCGGACAAGAAGGCCGGCAACACTAAAGGTATATTTGATATACATGTAATTGATGTGTACCTTACCAGTACTCGTAGTAACTCCTGGGTATTTGATACTGGTGCCGTTGCTCATATTTGTAACTCACAGCAGGAGCTGCAGAATAAGCGGAGACTGGCGAAGGACGAGGTGACGATGCACGTCGGGAATGGTTCCAAGGTCGATGTGATCGCCGTCGGCACACTACCTCTACATTTACCCACGGGATTAGTTATGAACCTCAATAATTGTTATTTAGTGCCAAGTTTGAGCATGAACATTGTATCTGGATCTCGTTTAATACGAGATGGCTACTCATTTAAATACGAGAATAATGCTTGTTCTATTTATATGAGAGATATGTTTTATGGTCATGCCCCAATGGTCAATGGTTTATTCTTAATGAATCTCGAACGTAATGTTACACATATTCATAGCGTGAATACCAAAAGATGTAAAGTTGATAACGATAGTCCCACATAATTGTGGCACTGCCGCCTTGGTCACATTGGTGTCAAGCGCATGAAGAAGCTCCATGCTGATGGACTTTTAGAGTCTCTCAATTATGAATCATTTGACACATGCGAACCATGCCTCATGGGTAAAATGACCAAGACTCCGTTCTGCGGAACAATGGAGCGAGCAACCAACTTATTGGAAATCATACATACCGATGTGTGCGGTCCAATGAGCGTTGAGGCTCGCGGAGGATATCGTTATGTTCTCACTCTCACTGATGACTTGAGTAGATATGGGTACGTCTACTTGATGAAACACAAGTCTGAGACCTTTGAAAAGTTCAAGGAATTTCAGAATGAGGTAGAGAATCAACGTGACCGAAAGATAAAGTTCCTATGATCAGATCATGGAGGAGAATACTTAAGTCACGAATTTGGGACACACTTAAGGAAATGTGGAATCGTTTCACAACTCACGCCGCCTGGAACACCTCAGCGTAATGGTGTGTCCGAATGTCGTAATCGCACTCTATTGGATATGGTGCGGTCTATGATGTCTCTTACCGATTTACCGCTATCATTTTGGGGATACACTCTAGAGACAGCTACATTCACTTTAAATAGGGCACCTTCTAAATCTGTTGAGACGATACCGTATAGTTTGGGAAGAAACCTAAGCTGTCGTTTCTAAAAGTTTGGGGATGCGATGCTTATGTCAAGAAATTACAACCTGAAAAGCTCGAACCCAAGTCGGAAAAATGCGTCTTCATAGGATACCCTAAGGAAACCATTGGGTATACCTTCTACTTAAGATCCAAGGGCAAGACCTTTGTTACCAAGAACGGATCCTTTCTGGAAAAAGAGTTTCTCTCGAAAGAAGTAAGTGGGAGGAAAGTAGAACTCGATGAAGTACTACCTCTTGAGACGGAAAGTAGTGCAGCTCAGGAAAATGTTCCTATGGTGCCTACACCAACTGGAGAGGAAATTGATGATTATGATCAAGGTACTTCGGATCAAGTTGCTATTGAACCTCGTAGGTCCACAAGGACACGTTCCGCACCAGAGTGGTATGGCAACCCTGTCCTGGAAATCATGTTGTTAGACAATGGTGAACCTTCGAACTATGAAGAAGCGATGGCGGGCCCAGATTCCAACAAATGGCTTGAAGCCATGCAATCCGAGATAGAATCCATGTATGAAAACAAAGTATGGACTTTGACAGACTTGCCCGATGATCGGCGAGCGATAGAAAACAAATGGATCTTTAAGAAGAAGACGGACGCGGATGGTAACATTACCGTCTATAAAGGTCGACTTGTCGCTAAGGGTTATCGGCAAGTTCAAGGGGTTGACTACGATGAGACATTCTCTCCCGTAGCGAAGCTGAAGTCCGTCCGAATCATGTTAGCAATTGCCGCATACTATGATTATGAGATATGGCAGATGGACGTCAAAACGGCATTCCTTAACGGGCATCTTAAGGAAGAACTGTATATGATGCAGCTGGAGGGTTTTGTCGATCCTAAGAATGCTAACAAAGTATGCAAGCTCCAGCGATCCATTTATGGGCTGGTGCAAGCATCTCGGAGTTGGAACATTCGCTTTGATGAGATGATCAAAGCGTTTGGGTTTATGCAGACTTATGGAGAAGCCAGCGTTTACAAGAAAGTGAGTGGGAGCTCTGTAGCATTTCTCATATTATATGTAGATGACATACTTTTGATGGGAAATGATATAGAACTTTTGGACAGCATTAAGGCCTACTTGAATAAGTGTTTTTCAATGAAGGACCTTGGAGAAGCTGCTTACATATTAGGCATCAAGATCTATAGGGATAGATCGAGACGCCTCATAGGTCTTTCACAAAGCACATACCTTGATAAGATTTTGAAGAAGTTCAAAATGGATCAGTCCAAGAAAGGGTTCTTGCCTGTATTGCAAGGTGTGAGATTGAGCTCAGCTCAATGCCCGACCACGGCAAAAGATAAAGAAGAGATGAGTGTCATCCCCTATGCTTCAGCCATAGGATCTATTATGTATGCCATGCTGTGTACCAGACCTGATGTAAACCTTGCCGTAAGTTTGGTAGGAAGGTACCAAAGTAATCCCGGCAAGGAACACTGGACAGCGGTCAAGAATATCCTAAAGTACCTGAAAAGGACAAAGGACATGTTTCTCGTTTATGGAGGTGACGAAGAGCTCGCCGTAAAGGGTTACGTCGACGCTAGCTTCGACACAGATCTGGATGACTCTAAGTCACAAACCGGATACGTGTATATGTTGAATGGTGGAGCAGTAAGCTGGTGCAGCTGCAAGCAGAGCATCGTGGCAAGATCTACATGTGAAGCGGAGTACACGGCAGCCTCGGAGGCAGCGCATGAAGCAATTTGGGTGAAGGAGTTCATCACCGACCTAGGAGTCATACCCAATGCATCGGGGCCGATCAAACTCTTCTGTGACAACACTGGAGCTATTGCCCTTGCCAAGGAGCCCAGGTTTCACAAGAAGACCAGGCACATCAAGCGTCGCTTCAACTCCATCCGTGAAAATGTTCAAGATGGAGACATAGATATTTGCAAAGTACATTCGGATCTGAATGTCGCAGATCCGTTGACTAAACCTCTCTCGCGAGCAAAACATGATCAACACCAGAACTCTATGGGTGTTCGATTCATCACAATGTAACTAGATTATTGACTCTAGTGCAAGTGGGAGACTGTTGGAAATATGCCCCAGAGGCAATAATAAAAGGATTATTATTATATTTCCTTGTTCATGATAATTGTCTTTTATTCATGCTATAATTGTATTATCCGGAAATCGTAATACACGTGTGAATACTAAGACCAAATACGTCCCTAGTAATCCTCTAGTTGACTAGCTTGTTGGTCAACAGATAGTCATGGTTTCCTGATTATGGACATTAGATGTCATTGACAACGGGATCACATCATTAGGAGAATGATGTGATGGACAAGACCCAATCCTAAGCATAGCACAAGATCGTGTAGTTCGTTTTGCTAGAGCTTTTCCAATGTCAAGTATCTCTTCCTTAAACCATGAGATCGTGTAACTCCCGGATACCATAGGAGTACTTTGGGTGTACCAAACGTCACAACGTAACTGGGTGACTATAAAGGTGCACTACAGGTATCTCCGAAAGTTTCTGTTGGGTTGACACGGATCGAGACTGGGATTTGTCGCTCCGTATGACGGAGATGTATCTCTAGGCCCACTCAGTAATGCATCATCATAATGAGCTCAAAGTGACCAAGTGTTTGGTCACGGGATCATGCATTATGGTACGAGTAAAGTGACTTGCCGGTAACGAGACTGAACGAGGTATTGGGATACCGACGATCGAGTCTCGGGCATGTAACGTACCGATTGACAAAGGGAATTGCATACGGGGTTGATTGAATCCTCGACATCGTGGTTCATCCGATGACATCATCGAGGAGCATGTGGGATCCAACATGGGTATCCAGATCCCGCTGTTGGTTATTGACCGGAGAGCCGTCTCGGTCATGTCTGCGTGTCTCCCGAACCCGTAGGATCTACACACTTAAGGTTCGGTGACGCTAGGGTTTTTAGGAAGAATTGTATATGATTACCGAATGTGTTCGGAGTCCCGAATGAGATCTCGGACATCACGAGGAGTTTCGGAATGGTCTGGAGGTGAAGATTTATATATGGGAAGTTGTCATACGGACACCGGAAAGTTTCGGGGGCATATCGGTATTATACCGGGGCCACCGGAGGGGTTCCGGGGGTCCACCGGGAGGGGACACCCCTCTCGGAGGGCCTCATGGGCTGCAAGGGGCAGGGAACCAGCCCCTGGAGGGCTGCGCCCCCCCCCCCCTTGGGCCCATGTGCCTAGGGTTGGGGGGGAACCCTAGTGGGGGCGCCCCCCTTGCTTGGGGGGCTAGCCCCCCTCCCTGGCCGCCGCCCCCCCTCTAGATCTCATCTAGAGGGGGCCGGCCCCCTTCCCCCTTCCCCTATAAATAGAGGGGCGAAGGGTGGGCTGATCATCTGATCCAAGGCGCAGCCCCTCCCCTCCCCAACACCTCTCCTCCTCCGTCGAGTGCTTGGCGAAGCCCTGTCGGAGTACTGCCTCTCCACCATCATCACGCCGTCGTGCTGCTGCTGGAGCCATCTTCCTCAACCTCTCCTTCCTGCTTGCTGGATCAAGAAGGAGGAGACGTCATCCGCTCCGTACGTCTGTTGAACGCGGAGGTGTTGTCCGTTCAGCACTTTGTCATCGGTGATTTGGATCACGGCGAGTACGACTCCATCATCCCCGTTCCCTTGAACGCTTCCGCACGCGATCTACAAGTGGTATGTAGATGCAATCTCTCTCCCATGACTCGTTGCTTAGATGAACTCATAGATGGATCTTGGTGAAACCGTAGGAAATTTTTTAATTTTCTGCAACGTTCCCCAACACCCTGCTACACACTAGTTGAAGTGATGGTTCAATAACCTCATCAAGTCTCCACCATCCTCCCACTCAATTCTTTCAACAGAAACTTTTCCTCAAGAAAGGACCTGATTCTAGAAATAATCCATTTTGCTTCCGGATCTAAGATAGGAGGTATACCCAACTGTTTTTGGGTGTCCTATGAAGATGCATTTATCCGCTTTGGGTTCGAGCTCATCAGCCTGAAACTTTTTCACATCAGCGTCGCAGCCCCAAACTTATAAGAAATGACAACTTAGGTTTCTCCAAACCATAGTTCATACGTTGTCGTCTCAATGGAATTGCGTGGTACCCTATTTAAAGTGAATGCGGTTATCTCTAATGCTTAACCTATAAACGGTAGTGGTAATTCGATCAGAGACATCATGGTATGCACCATATCTAATAGGGTGCAGTTATGATGTTCGGACACACCATCACACTATGGTGTTCCAGGCGGTATTAATTGTGAAACAATTTCCATAATGTCTCAATTGTGTGCCAAACTTGTAACTCAGATATTCATCTCTATGATCATATCATCGACATTTCATCCTCTTGTCACGGCGATCTTCAACTTCACTCTGAAATTACTTGAACCTTTCAATAATTCAGATTTGTGTTTCATCAAGTCAATATACTCAGAATCTACTCAAATCATCTGTGAAGTAAGAACATAACGATATCCACTGCGTGCCTCAGCACTCATTAGACTGCACACATCAAAATGTATTACTTCCAACAAGTTGCTTTCTTGTTCCATCTTACTGAAACCGAGGCTTTTCAGTCATCTTGTCCATGTGGTATGATTTGCATGTCTCAAGTGATTCAAAATCAAGTGAGTCCTAACGATCCATCTGCATGGAGTTTCTTCATGCGTATACACCAATAGACATGGTCCGCATGTCTCAATCTTTTCAAAAATGAGTGAGTCCAAAGAACCATCAACATGGAGCTTCTTCATGCATTTTATACCAATATGACTCAAATGGCAGTGCCACAAGTATGTGGTACTATCATCACTATCTTATATCTTTTGGCATGAACATGTGTATCACTATGATCGAGATTCAATAAACCATTCATTTTAGGTGCAAGACCATTGAAGGTATTATTCAAATAAACAGAGTAACTATTATTCTCCTTAAATGAATGACCGTATTGCGATAGACATGATCCAATCATGTCTATGCTCAACACAAACACCAAATAACAATTATTTAGGTTTAACACCAATCTCGATGGTAGAGGGAGTATGCGATGCTTGATCACATCAGGCTTGGAAACACTTCCAACACATATTGTCATCTCACCTTTAGCTAGTCTCCGTTTATTCCACAGCTTTTATTTCGAGTTACCAACACTTACCAACCGAATCGATATCTAATACCCTGGTGCTACTAGGAGTACTAGTAAAGTACACATTAATATAATGTATATCCAATATACTTCTATCGACCTTGCCATCCTTCTCATCTACCAAGTATCTAGGGTAGTCCTGCTTCAGTGACTGTTCCCCTCATTACAGAAGCACTTAGTCTTGGGTTTGGTTTCAACCTTGGGTTTCTTCACTAGAGCAGCAACTGATTTGCCATTTCATGAAGTATCCCTTCTTGCCCTTGCCCTTCTTAAAACTAGTGGTTTCACTAACCATCAACAATTGATGCTCCTTCTTGATTTCTACTTTCGCGGCGTCAAACATCGCGAATATTTCAAGGATCATCATATCTATCCTCGATATGTTATAGTTCATCACGAAGCTCTAGCAGCTTGGTGGCAATGACTTTGGAGAAACATCACTATCTCATCTGGAAGATTAACTCCCACTCGATTCAAGTGATTGTTGTACTCAGACAATCTGAGCACAAGCTCAACGATTGAGCTTTTCTCCCTTAGTTTGCAGGCTAAGAAACTCGTCGGAGGTCTTATACCTCTTGATGTGGGCACGGGCCCAAAATCCCAATTTCAGCCCTCGAAACATCTCATATGTTCTGTGACGTTTCGAAATCGTTTTCGGTGCCTCAATTCTAAACCATTTAACATTACTGAACTATCACCTAGTTATCAAAACATGTATGTCAGATGTTCGCAACATCCACAGACGACGTTCGAGGTTCAGCACACCGAGCGGTGCATTAAGGACATAAGCCTTCTATGCAGCAATGAGGACAATCCTCTGTTTACGGACTCAGTCCGCATAATTGCTACTATCAACTTTCAACTAAAGTTTCTCTAGGAACATATCTAAAACAGTAGAACTATAGCGCGAGCTACGACATAATTTGCAAAAACCTTTAGACTATGTTCAGGATAATTAAGTTCATCTTATGAACTCCCACTCAGATAGACATCCCTCTAGTCATCTAAGTGATACATGATCCGAGTCAACTAGGCCATGTCCGATCATCATGTGAGACGGACTAGTCATCATCGCTGAACATCTTCATGTTGATCGTATCCACTATACGACTCATGTTCGACCTTTTGGTCTCTTGTGTTCCGAGGCCATGTCTGTACATGCTTGGCTCGTCAAGTCAACCTAAGTGTTTCGCGTGTGTAAATCTGGCTTACACCCGTTGTATGTGAATGTTAGAATCTATCACACCCGATCATCACGTGGTGCTTCGAAACAACGAACTTTCGCAATGGTGCACATTTAGGGGGAACACTTTCTAGAAATTATTATGAGAGATCATCTTATTTACTACCGTCGTTCTAAGCAAATAAGATGCATAAACATGATAAACATCACATGCAATCAAATAGTGACATGATATGGCCAATATCATTTTGCTCCTTTTGATCTCCATCTTCGGGGCTCCATGATCATCATCATCACCGGCATGACACCATGATCTCCATCATCATGATCTCCATCATCATGTCTCCATTAAGTTGTCTCGCCAACTATTACTTCTACTACTATGGCTAACGGTTTAGCAATGAAGTAAAGTAATTACATGGCGTTATTCAATGACACGCAGGTCATACAATAAATAAAGACAACTCCTATGGCTCCTGCCGGTTGTCATACTCATCGACATGCAAGTCGTGATTCCTATTACAAGAATATGATCAATCTCATACATCACATATATTTCATTCATCACATCCTTCTTGGCCATATCACATCACACGGCATACGCTGCAAAAACAAGTTAGACGTCCTCCAATTGTTGTTGCAAGTTTTTTACGTGGTTTCTACGGGTTTCTAGCAAAAAACGTTTCTTACCTATGCCAAAACCACAACATGATATGCCAATTGCTATTTACCCTTCATAAGGACCCTTTTCATCGAATCCGATCTGACTAAAGTGGGAGAGACTGGCACCCGCTAGCCACCTTATGCAACAAGTACATGTCAGTCGGTGGAACCTGTCTCACGTAAGCGTACGTGTAAGGTCGGTCCGGGCCGCTTCATCCCATGATGCTGCCGAATCAAGATAGGACTAGTAACGGTAAGCAAATTGAAGAAACCAACGCCCACAACTACTTGTGTTCTACTCATGCATAGAATCTACGCAATGGACCTAGCTCATGATGCCACTGTTGGGGAACGTAGAAAAAATTCAAAATTTTCTACGCATCACCAAGATCAATCTATGGAGATTCTAGAAACAAGAGAGGGAGAGGATGAGCATCTTCATACCATTGAAGATCGCGATGCGGAAGCATTACAAGAACGCGGATGAGGGAGTCGTACTCGCGGCGATTCAAATCGCGGAAGATCCGATCTAACACTGAACGGACGGCGCCTCCGCGTTCAACACACGTACAGCCCGGGGACGCTCCTCCTTCTTGATCCAGCAAGGGGAGAGGAGAAGTTGAGGGAGAGCTCTGGCAGCACGACGGCATGGTGGTGGAGCTTGCAGTTCTCCAGCAGGGCTTCGCCAAGCACTACTCAGGAGGAGGTGGAGTTGGAGAGGGGGAGGGCTGCGCCACGGGCAAGGGTGAAGCTCTCATGCGCTTCCCCACTATATATAGGGGTGGAGAGGGCTGGTTTCTTGCCCTCCAAGTCCATTGGGGCGTTGGCAAAGGTGGGAGGAAAGAAATCCCATCATTTCCTTCCCCACCAATTGTTATCCCCTTTTTTAGGGATCTTGATCTTATCCCTTCGGGATATGATCTTATTCCTTCTAAGGGGGGATCTTGGTGCACCTTGATCAGGGTGTGGGGCCTTGCCCCCACTACCCACGTTCATGTGGGTCCCCCCATGCAGGTGGGCCCCACTCCGGAACCTTCTAGAACCTTCCCGATACAATACCAAAAAATCCCAAACATTTTCCGGTGGCCAAAATAGGACTTCCCATATATAAATCTTTACCTCCGGACCATTCCGGAACTCCTCGTGATGTCCGGGATCTCATCTGGGACTCCGAACAACATTCGGTAACTGCACACTAATTCCCATAACAACTCTAGCGTCAACGAACCTTAAGTGTGTAGACCCTACGGGTTCGGGAATCATGCAGACATGACCGAGACAGCTCTCTGGCCAATAACCAACAGCGGGATCTGGATACCCATGTTGTCTCCCACATGTTCCACGATGATCTCATCGGATAAACCACGATGTCAAGGATTCAAGCAATCCCGTATACAATTCCCTTTGTTAATCGGTACGTTACTTGCCCGAGATTCGATCGTCAGTATCCCAATACCTCGTTCAATCTTGTTACCGGCAAGTCACTTTACTCGTTCCGTAATGCATGATCGCGTGACTAACTACTTGGTCACATTGAGCTCATTATGATGATGCATTACCGAGTGGGCCCAGAGATACCTCTCTGTCACACGGAGTGACAAATCCCAGTCTCGATTCGTGCCAACCCAACAGACACTTTCGGAGATACCCGTAGTGCACCTTTATAGCCACCCAGTTACGTTGTGACGTTTGGCACACCCAAAGCATTCCTACGGTATCCGGGAGTTGCACAATCTCATGGTCTAAGGAAATGATACTTGACATTAGAAAAGCTTTTAGCAAACGAACTACACGATCTTGTGCTATGCTTAGGATTGGGTCTTGTCCATCACATCATTCTCCTAATGATGTGATCCCGTTATCAATGACATCCAATGTCCATGGTCAGGAAACCATAACCATCTATTGATCAACGAGCTAGTCAACTAGAGGCTCACTAGGGACATGTTGTGGTCTATGTATTCACACATGTATTACGGTTTCCAGTTAATACAATTATAGCATGAACAATAGACAATTATCATGAACAAGGAAATATAATAATAACCATTTTATTATTGCCTCTAGGGCATATTTCCAACATAATTATCATTAATTCCAAAAATGACTTTCGTGGAGTTTCAGGACTTTTGGAGCTGTGCAGAATAGGTTTCCAATATTTGCTCCTTTTCCAGCCCAGAATCCCAGCTGACGTCATTCTCCCTCTTCATGTTAAACCTTGTAAAATAAGAGAGAATAGCCATAAGTATTGTGACATAACGTGTAATAACAGCCCATAATGCAATAAATATCGATATAAAAGCATCATGCAAAGTGGACGTATCAGGGTCCTATTGGAAACTAAGGGATATTAAGGCCTTCTTTTAATAGAGAACCGAAACAAAGCATTAGCACATGGTGAATACATGAACTCCTCAAACTACGGTCATCACCGGGAAGTGTCCTGACTATTGTCACTCTGGGGTTGCCAGATCATAACACATAGTAGGTGACTATAACTTGCAAGATTGGATCTAGAACATAGATATAATGATGATAACATAAACGGTTCATATCTGAAATCATGGCACCCGAGCTCAAAGTGACAAGCATTAAGCATGGCAAAGTCATAGCAACATCAATCTTAGAACATAATGGATACTGGGGATCAAGCCCTAACAAAACTAACTCGATTACATGATGAATCTCATCCAACTCCTCACAGACCAGCGAGCCTACGAAGAAAATTACTCACTCCCGGTGGGAAGCATCATGGAATTCGCGATGGAAAAGGGTTGGTGATGACGAAGATCGAAGATCCCCCTCTCTGGAGCCCCAAACGGACTCCAGATCTGGCCTCCCGATGAAGAACATGAGGTGGCGGCGGCTCCGTCTCGTGAAACGCAGTAATTCTTTCTCCTTGATTTTTTCTGGAAAATGTGAATTTATAGCGTTGGTTTCAGGGTCTGCGGGGCCATAGGTGGGGACAACCCACCTGGGCGCGCCTGGAGGGGGGCATGCCCTGGTGGGTTGTGCCCACCCAGGTGCCCCTCTCCGGTGGTTCTTGGCTACAGAAATTATCTTTATTTGTATAAAAATTCCTCGCAAAGTTTTGTTCCAATCCGTGAACTTTTATTTTTGCACAAAAACAACACCATGGTAGTTCTGCTGAAAACAGCGTCAATCCGGGTTAGTTTCATTCAAATCATGCAAATTAGAGTCCAAAAGAAGAGGAAAAGCGTTAGGAATAGTAGATACGACGGAGACGTAGCAACTCCCCCAAGCTTAAACCTTTGCTTGTCCTCAAGCAATTCAGTTGATAAACTGAAAGTGAAAAAGAATTTTTTTACGAACTCTTTTGCTCTAGTTTACATAAATAAGCTTAATTAGCACCCAGGTTTTCAGCCAAGATTATAACTAACCATGTCGACAATAACTCTTAAAAATTATATTAACTCATATTAATGACATAATCAGCTAGCGAGCAATAATAAGATATCTCGAACAGCAACACGTTGTCAAAACAACCATGATATAATATGACAGTAGTGGTATCTCACTAGCCCTTTATGAGACCGCAAAACATAAATGCAGAGCACCTCCAAAGTTCAAGCAACGACTAAACATTGTAATTCATGGTAAAAAAGATCCAGTCATGATGCACCCAACATTAGCTACACACAACGCATGAGGATGACAATAGTGCTCTCAGGTTTTGGTGCTTATTTGAGAAGGTGATGACACAACATAAAAGTAAATAGATAGTCCCTTCACAGAGGGAAGCAGTGATTTGCAGCGGTGCCAGAGCTCAAGTTTTTAAAACAGAGCTAAATGAAATTTGGAGAAATGCATCCTTCTAGTTTACTTCGCAACCATTAGTTATCGGTATTTTCCATGCTGAACACATTAGTGGTGGTTCCCAAGCGATAAAAGTAAAGGTTTACTCCCCTCCACCAACAATCACACTCCACGGCTTGTCCGAAACAACGGGTGTCGTCCATACCAACAACAATCCGGGGAGAGTTTTTTTTTAATTATTTGCAATTTGTATTTGGGACTAGGAATCCATGTTACCGCCCCTCTCGTGCAAGGACGAGTGAATAAACACTCATCATGAGAATAATCCGCTTATCATGGAAGATACTGACTACCTCATGTCGCTCTATGAACAATCCACGCACACAAAATGGATATTTATTTGAAGTTTTTAGAGGTGGCACATGCAAATTTACTTAGGATGGCAGGGTAATACCGCATATAGGTAGGTATGGTGGACTCATCTGGAATAACTTGGGTTTAATGGTTTTGATGCACAAGCAGAATTCCCGCTTAGTACAGGCGAAGGCTAGCAATTAGGTTAAGAAACGGCCAGCTAGAGAGCGAAAACGGTCATGAACATGCATTATGCATAAGTAACATTGGATACTAGAATGAGTAGGATATGAACACCATGAACATAAATCATAGAGGCTATGTTGGTTTTGATTCAACTACATGCATGAACAGGTGCCAAGTCAAGCCACTCGAACATTCAGAGGAGGATACCATATCATCATACTACATCACAATCATTTTAACGCAATGCTGACATCCAAGATAAATCATTGTCCACTCCTAGCTACTTATGCATGGCATGAGAAACTCTAATCTCTAATGGTCATTGCAAATATGTTTGATCATAATAGGCTAAATCATGGATACTAGGTTAAACATATTTATAAAAATAGAACAAGTTGAGCTCATACCCGTTTCTCTCTGCCACAGCCAGTTCATCAAATATAGTCATTATTGCCTTTCACTTGCACGACCGAATGACGTAAAAATAATAATAGGGCAAGAGTGTTGTGGACTAAGCTGGAATCTACAAACATTTTATTCAAAAGGAGAAGACAAGTAGTATGGGCTCTTTATTAGATCAACAATAATGCATATGAGAGCCACTCAACATTTTCATCATGGTCTTTTCTCTCGGTATGACTCAATAGAAAAAAAGAAATTCAGAGAAACACACTAAAATATTTTTGGAGTTTTTGGTTTTTTTTGAACGAGCAAATAAAGGGGAAAAACAAAAATGAGAAAAACTATTTACACGGGAAAGCTCCCAACAAGCAAAAAGAAGAACAAGGAATTTTTTTTAGTTTTCTTTGTAGTACTACAACTAACTACGCTAGGAAGAAAATCAAAAGGAAGTAGGAAATATTTTTGTATTTTATCAAGGTTTTTCGAACACACAAGAAGAAGGCGAGAAAATAAATCTAGCATGGATAATACAATGAAAAAGTGTGGATATCGACAACTGGAATGAAATGTGTGAACATGAAAGTAATGTCGGTGGAAATACGTACTCCCCCAAGCTTAGGCTTTTGGCCTAACTTGGTTCACCACTCGATGAAGCCATGAGGTCCTACGTTGAAGTGCTGGGGAGCGGGCACCTGAGGGTCCCACTACTGAGGCTCCTCCTGCGCTGCAACCAGGTTGTTCCGGTAGGCGACAATGTCCTCAGGCTTAAACCTGTATCCGCCCTGGCAATAGGATCAAACAAAGCAGGTGCAGGTAATGGAATAATATCATGAGCGTCCACACTGAAAACCAGGTTACAAGGAACAGGAATGTCAGTGTGCCATCAATAAATTGATGGTGTGCCATATCCGCGCGATCTAGATAAACCTTGGGCAAAGATAAACATGTTGGCGTATTTGAACGTTAAAGTGACTTGCCAAGCGAGTAGCATAAATACCACCATGTATTTCACCCTTGGATGTGTTAATGTGGAGGCGACGTGCCATAATAGCTCCCAAGCTATAAGTGTTGTCGCCGTAAAGTGCACGATGTAAAACAACAAGGTTTGGAGCACTGAGTGTACCTACCTTCTCTCTAGCAAGTAAACACTTCGTAATGAATAGAGCAAAATAATGCACAACAGGAAAGTGCAAACTAGAGGCAGTAACACTCGATACCCCTCTCTCATCCCCCACTATGAGAGTACGATAAAAACCATCAAACTCCGCAGGCCTACGCTCTACTAAACTACCATCAAAAGGAAGCATGCATATGTCACAAAATTTAGTAAGCGGTATCTAATGGTGTTCAACATATAAGTTAAACTGCACCTCATGGGGATTATTCCTACTCAAGAAATGAAAACTTTGCACAAAGGAATTTGTGAGGAGATGATACTATTCACATTCAGCTGCGATGAAGTTGGTGAGGCCAACATTAGCGGCATATTGTGCAAACTCCTGAAGGATTCCGGCCCCTTCCATGAATGGGTTATGCGGCCATTCGCACGGTCGTACCTTTGCCATGCTCTGGTTATGGAGATCACTGTCAGACGACTCCCCAATAACTCCTTGGAGTTCTTCTTGGAAGCAAACTTCCTAAAGATACTCATCTTTTTCCTATGAACAAATTCTGAAATTTTTAGTGCACAAAATTTTCTCAACAAAACTTCACAAAATGGAAAGCAACTACTCATAGGGACGCGTAGAGGCCATAGCAAGCATTCAAACTACTTAGAACTCTAAGAATTCAACATGCAAGCTCATCTACAGCAACACCAAGAGTAACTAATTATTCAAAATATAAACCACTAAACCAAAAACTATTGGACCAATGGAGGAGTCACATACCAAGCAACAATCCCCAGAAACAGTTTCGGAAATGGAGCTTCGAGCAAAGAGATCAAAATCCACGGTTTCGGGAGCAAGAACACGAGAGAAAGACAGCAATGGTGATTTTTTCTGGAGGTAGGTGGTGATGTGGGATGAAGAGATAAGTGAGGGGGGCCATGTGGGGACCACAACCCACCATGGCACGCCTGGGGGTCCTGGCGCGCCCAGGTGGGTTGTGCCCACCTGGTGCACCTCCCTCTAATGTTATTTGCACCAAAATTCTTAAATATTCAGAAAACAAACGTATTAAATTTTCAGAGCATTCTGAGAACTTTTATTTTTCGGTCATTTTTTTATTGCAAGGGAAATTCAGAAAACAGAAAAAACATAGCATTTTATTCTATTTAACTAATAAAAAATAAAACGAAAGGTAGGGACAGAAGGTAGTGCTCACTAAATTCATCAACTTCATACTTCTAAAAAATGATTCATTAATAAGGTTGATCAAGTCTTATTAACAACCACTTTCGATTAGCATGAAACCGAAGAACTTCCGTAAATCACTAAGTTACCTCAACGGGGATATGAATGTCCCCAACAATAGGCATTTCATATTTCTTTTTAACAGTAGGTAGAGGTAGTTGGAAACTTCCAATAGTGATTGTCGGAGATTTTTCTATAACATTGATACCATTCACTTGGAATTGTTTCTTCGAAAAGTGCACCGTATGCTCATTACCATTGATATGAAAAGTGACATTGCTTTTATTGCAATCAATAACAGCCCCTGTAGTATTCAAGAAGGGTCTACCAAGGATAATCGACATGTTGTCGTCCTCGGGCATCTCAACTATAACAAAGTCAGTCAAAATACTAACATTAGCATCAACAACGGGCACATCCTCACAAATACCGATAGGTATGGCAGTTGATTTGTTAGCCATTTGCAAAGATATTTTAGTAGGTGTGAGTTTATTCAAATCAAGTCTTTTATATAAAGAGAACGGCATAACACTAACACCAGATCCCAAATCACATAAAGCAGTTTTCACATAATTTCTTTTGATGGAGCAAGGTATAGTTGGTATTCCCGGATCTCCAAGTTTTTTAGGTACTCCATCTTTAAAAGTATAATTAGCAAGCATGGTGGAGATTTCAGCTTCCGGTATTTTTCTCTTATTGGTGATGATGTCTTTCATGTACTTTGCATAAGGAGGCATTTTCAGGATATCAGTCAAGCGAGTACGCAAAAAGACTGGCCTCGGCATTTCAGCAAAGCGTTCAAATTCTTCATCATATTTCTTTTTAGTTGACTTAGGTGGAAAGGGCATAGGTGTTTGAACCCATGGTTCTCTTTCCTTACCGTATTTTCTAGCAACAAAGTCTCTTTTACCATATCTTTTATTCTTGGGTTGTGGGTTATCAAGATCAACAACTGGTTCTATCTCAACATCATTGTTTGGTTCTTTATTATTTGGTTGAGTGTCTTCATGAACCTCATCAATATCTTTTTCATTACAGAAGGTGAGTGTTCACTACCAGAATGAGTTTCAGCATCAGAGATAGAAACTTCATTATCATCATCAAGAGTTTTTTCTACTTCAGGTTCACTAGAGGCATGCAAAGTCCTATCATTTTTCTTCTTTTTACTTTTGGAAGGACTAGGCGCATCAGTGTTAATTCTTTGAGAATATTGTTCAACTCTCTTTGGGTGTCCCTCAGGATAAAGGGGTTCCTGAGTCATTTTACCTCCTCTAGTTGCTACTCTAACAGCAAAGTCACTTATATTATTGTTCATTTCATCTAACAACCCTCTTTGAGATTCAACAACTTGTTCTAATTGAGTTTGAACCATAGAGGCATGCTTTCCGACACCTCTAACATCATTTGAGATTCTAAATAACAAGTCACTCAAGCGAGCAATCATATAAGAATTGTATTTCAATTGTTTCATAACATTTGCATTGAAGTGATCTTGCTTTCTAATGTAATTATCAAACTCATAAAGGCATTGACTAGGATGTTTATAATAAGGAATATAACTATCATTGAATTTCATTAGAGAAATTACCTCTACCACCTTAGGTGATGGTGGTGTATCAAGTCCATGTATTTCTTTGATAGGTGGTAAATTTTTAACATCCTTTGCTTTAATACCTTTTTCTCTCATATATTTCTTTGCCTCTTGCATATCTTCGGGACTGAGATATAAGATTCCCCTCTTCTTCGGAGTGGGTTTAGGCGGTGGTTCAGGAAGAGTCCAATCATCATAGTTTTTCAATATGTTATTCAATAGTTCTTTGGCTTGCCCAATAGTTTGTTCCCTGAAAACACAACCAGCACAAGGAAATCCCTAGAAGCATCGGTTAGTCCTTTATAGAAGATATCAAGTATTTCATTTTTCTTAAGCAGATGATCAGGCAAAGCATTAAGCAATTGGAGAAGCCTCCCCCAAGCTTGTGGGGGACTCTCTTCTTCAATTTGCACAAAGTTAAATATTTCATGTAAGGCAGCTTGTTTCTTATGAGCAGGGAAATATTTTCCAAAGAAGTAATAAATCATATCCTAGGGACTATGCACACAACCATGAGCAAGAGTATTGTACCAAGCTTTAGCATCACACTTTAAAGAGAACGGAAATAATTTGAGAATATAATACTAGCAAATTTTCTCATCATGAGCAAAAAGGGTGGCTATGTCATTCAACTTAGTAATATGTTCCACAACAGTTTCAATTTCATAACCATGGAAAGGATCAGATTCAACCAAAGTAATCAACTCTAGGTCGACAGAGAATTCATAATACTTATCGTCAAGAAAGATATGTGAAGTAGCAAACTGAGGATCACATTTCATTTTAGCATTCAAAGTTTTTTCTTTATACTTGCATAATAATTTTTCTAGATCATCTCTATCCTTGCAAGCAAGAATATCTCTAGTTGCCTCCTCATTCATAACATGACCTTTCGGTACCTTTGGCAATTCATATCTGGGAGGGCTAGTTCTAATAGGTGTTTCTAGATTTTCAGTTCCAAGCTCTTCATCAGTTTCAACAATCTCATGTTGTCTTACTCTAGCAATTTGTTCATCAAGAAATTCACCTAGTGGCACATTATCATCAAGCAAGGTACTAGCACCATCAAGAGTAGCATTCATAGTAGAAGTAGCATCATCAATAACTTGTGACATATCAGAACTAATAGCACGTGGTCGTGTTACAAGTCTACTTATGACAGAAGGTGAATCTAAAGCGGAGCTAGATGGCAGTTCCTTACCTCCCCTCATCCTAGAGGGAAAAATCTTAGTCTTAGCGTCCTTCAGATTCTTCATAGTGATAACTTGATAATAATCCCAAGTGATTCAACAAATATAGCTATGTTCCCAAGCAACGGCACCAGAAAAAGGTCTTGATAACCCACAAGTATAGGGGATCGCAACCGTTTTTGAGGGTAGAGTATTCAACCCAAATTTATAGATTCGACATAAGGGAAGCGAAAGAATATTTGCAGGTTTAGCAACTGAGTTGTCAATTCAGTCACACCTGGAGATTAATTATCTGCAGCAAAGTGATCAGTAGCAAAGTAATATGGTAGTTTTGATAGTAGTGGTAGCAGCAACAGTAACGGTAACAATGATAGCAATAGTTTCGTAGCAGTAATGATAGTAATAGCAACAATAGTAACTTAGCAAGATCAATATGTAGGAAAATCATAGGCAATGGTTCAGATATAAAATCATGTCATCCGAGCCCAAAGTGACATGCATTAAGCATGGCAAAGTCAATCTCAGAACATAATAGATACTAGGGATAAAACCCTAACAAAACTAACTCAATTACATGATGAATCTCATCCAACTCCTCACCGACCAGCGAGCCTACGAAGGAATTACTCACTCCCGGTGGGAAGCATCATGGAATTGGCGATGGAGAAGGGTTGGTGATGACGAAGATCGAAGATCCCCCTCTCCAGAGCCCCAAACGGACTTCAGATCTGGCCTCCCGATGAAGAACAAGAGGTGGCGGTGGCTCCATCTCGTGAAACGCGATAATTCTTTCTCCCTGATTTTTTTCTGGAAAAATGTGATTTTATAGCGTCAGTTTCAGGGTCTGCGGGGCCACTAGGTGGGGACAACCCACCTGGGAGCGCCTGGAGGGGGGCGCGCCCTGGTGGGTTATGCCCACCCAGGTGCCCCCCTCCGGTGGTTCTTGGCTCCATAAATTGTCTTTATTTGTATAAAAATTCATCGCAAAGTTTCATTCCAATCCGAGAACTTTTATCTCTGCACAAAAATAACACCATGGTAGTTCTGCTAAAAACAGCAGCAGTCCGGGTTAGTTTCATTCAAATCATGCAAATTAGAGTCCAAAACAAGAGGGAAAGCTTAGTAAAAGTAGATATGACAGAGACGTATCAGTAGCCACTACATACATCAATCACCTGGATATGTACTTCTAATCCAGTATCAAAACTTTATTCCACTCATACCGAGAAGGTATGCTACATCATAATTGATGTCAAGTCTCTGCGGAAACCCTTGCGCTACAAGCCTCGCTTTCTCACCACCTCATCTATTTTCGTTTTTGAATGGAAAATCACTTCTCTTCTCTAAGGAAGATACTTATGAGGAGCATGTTTTACTATGGTAAAAACCTCTCTTTCGATGAGCGAGTGCTAATCTTCCTAAATTGCTTCCTTTCATTTGAAACAATATAAGTGCAAACAACACTCTCCATGGATTTTGGTTCAGGGCCCAAAAGGATTTCAGCAATTCTCAAGAAGAATTTTATGTTGACATATGTAGAGTTTTCATATGTGATTCTCAAGAATCAACATCATTTGTGGAATTCTCATTATGCCTCTTAACTCCTTGTGATTTCCCATAACAACGAGTCAAGATGTGTTGATGTACCAGCAGCAAAAAAATGTGTGCACATCTGTGTTGGGTTCTAGCTGACGCCCATTCATCAAGTGTCATTCAACCCCAGGTTGAATCACATCTACTGACTGAGGAGGATATTTCCTCTATTTCCATGGAAACATACGAGAACTTAATATCATGTGACCAGAATTCTCATCCTCTTGCTCTCATTTAGGGATACGAGTAGTTATTAGGTACCTCCACTTGTTCTGGTACTAGAATTTATTGACACCATTGTCATCGGTAAATCTATATGGCAGATTGTTTGCAATATGTTCCAAATTTCTCATAACCCGAACCTCCAGTTCAGATTATGTAGTACGTGGACAAAATGTCTACGACATATCTTATGCATTTCCAAGCATTCTATGTGGTACATTCCCCCCCTAATGCTAGAAAATGTCCCTATTGCAAAAACAATCAGCACATGGGATGCAAATAACTCCCTCGCCAGGGTTAAGGTATTTGACAGATTAACGTTCATACCACAATTATTCCTCATATAGATCCCAAATATATGTGAACGCCCTTTATGTACATTGGGGTGGTGATGTCGGTATGCAACCGAATTACCGCAGATAGAAAATATTTCACTAATTTCCACATACAAACTGCAAAGGTATGCAGTATTATATGCATTTGATCACATTTAGACCAAATATGCAGCTGTGAGACTGCATGTTACAGCCAACAAAAGTTTGGCTCATCACAATTATGCAAAAGTGGCCATGCAATTTTAAATCTGTTTGGGAAGAAATCCAGTCAGACCATTTTGGTTATGTGCACAATATACTGAATATGAGCATTGAATGCTTGTGAATCAAATTCAATGTCGTTTCCATTCCAATGGAATTATCCCATGTGTAGGATAATTTGCTCTAAATTCTTCAGTCCGAGCAATTATTTCAGTAAACACATGGTTCTGTGTGGAATCATATTATACCATTTATCATTCTACACGTGCATATGAGTCTTTCACTGAATCACACATTCCAAGATCATTATAGCGTAGAATATAAACTCTTAATTATAAACATGAAAATATAATAATGCAATATTATTGCTTCTAGGGCATATTTCCAACAGTGGCGATGCGTCCCCCTTTGCACGGGATAGCGAGCTGCCGTCCTCAGGCTAGGGATGGGCGGTGCCATGGCGGACTTAGTGATATATAGGGCAAGCAGTTGGGCGCGGTAGGTGAGTATTGTGATGAACACTGGGGAGGGTAGTTGTTATAGGCGGCCAACCTCTCGAGGTGCATTCTGGGAGAAGCAATAGTCACTCACCGAAATTGAATTTCAGCCCGACTGCGAGCATGAGAAGGTTAAATGTTGTGCCACTATCGAGCATCATGGCTGTGTAGTTCCAACTTGGCCCATCTATCCTGGCCCCCACAAGGGAGTCTATGATCAGACTTGTATGGACATCGGTGTTGTAGATATAACACGTTGTGGCCCTGCAGAGGAGGAAACGATTCAGAAGAGACAAAAAGTAGACGACAACTCACGAAGACGACGTGCAAGGTTGGACACCTAATCTCTTCTCAATTGCTAGTGCCACACACGGAAATATACAAGTTTTAGTGTGAGGATTCGAATATGCAACTTCGGAAAGCATGCACTGACTTTTCCCTTTTTCATACACATTTTATGAGTTTCGTATATATCAGAATTATTTTTATACATGTTTACATTTTTTCAAATATATGATTAACATTTGTTTCAAATATAAGTTTTGGTGTCTATTTTTCATACACATTTATACATTTTTAACAGATCTAAATTTTTTTATCTACGTTTAACATTTTCCAATACATGATGAATTGTTCAAATACATGTTTTGAACATTATCTCAAATGCGTGTTAAACATTTTTAAATACATGTTGAAACATTGTTTTTGAATTAACACCGTGCAAATATTTACATTATACAAACATTTTTTAAGTCACAAATATATTTTTGAAGCATTTTTTGAATGATATGTCATTTTCTTACATTGTATGACTTTTGTAAAAAATCACGTACATTTTTTTGAAATGCATCAGCGTTTTTGAAATGTCATACATTTTTGTAATTGCACGAAAAATCTTTACAAATTAGGCGACCATTATTTTTACAGCACATGAGCATTTTTTAAATGTGTGATCAACACTTTAAAATATTAACTAAATTTGTTTTCTGTAATATATGTATTTAGTTTTTTTCAAAACATAAATAAACAAAAGTGAAAATAACTGGGTGTATCACGTCACATGCCAAATCCACATGGCTACCGGGCTAGTCCGCTAACGTCTCCTTGTAGACGAGCTTGGGTTCCGTCTCGCTAAAGGTGAGACATTGTCGTGCCCATCAATACATACAGTGCATAGCGCATAGTGTGTGAATTGTAATTTTTATAGATGGGCAGCTAGTCGGGGAGAATCCACCGTACGTAGCAATTGTTTAAGGTGAGTGCTAGGTGCCGTCGCGCCGGCTTAAATTTGGGCCGGTCGCAATGCCCGTTGCCCGATTTAGAAACCCCAGGCGTGCGATTGCATCTTCTTTCTCGTGCATTATCCCTTCTCCCTTCTTTTCACACGTGACCAGGGAGAAAAATGTCCCCTGCCCCCCGCCGCACCGGTCGACCCCCCTCCTCGCGTGTCTACCCTCCGGCGAAGGATGCCGTTCCTCGCTCGCTTGTCGTCGACGTGCTAGCAACCCTGCCGTCGCCGTTGAAGCTGCATCTCGTGGGTGTTTTGCGGCCCTCGTCGCCATTGGTTACACAACCTGGCGTTGTTTCGTGGGCGCACCCCCTGCCGTCATTTGGTAGCAGCCTCGCCATTGCATTCTGCAACCTCGTCGTCAATTCGTTGTAGCCTCGCCGTCATAGCCATTGCTGGCTCTAGTTTGAAGCTTTTTTTCCATGGTCGGTTGAAGCTTTTTTCATAGCTGCTTCTAGCTTTTTCATGGGGGTTGAAGCTTTTCCGTCATGCCTGTTGAAGCTTTTTTCTCCATCGGTTGTAACTTCTACTAGGCCGGTTGAAGCTTTTTTCCATGCCCAGTTGCACCAATTCATCGCCGTTGCCGTCGC
>NC_041383.1:195806535-195813710 GCF_002162155.2 Triticum dicoccoides
TAGTAGCAAAAAACTTAGGACGGTTGCAACAAAAAAGCCACCGCCCTAGTAGGTCACAGATCCGCCATGATGAATGTAGCAAATCTGTCCCCCATAGTAGCAAAAAAAGATGACGGTTGCAGCTTCTGGCTCAGCTGGTTGTAGCTTCCAGGGAGGGGGTAGGTGACACACGACCATGGCGCGTCTTCTCCAGCATCGACGGGGCCATCCCCATGTCGCCAGGCAAGGCCGGTGCAGCTCTGGCGACCCGTGGTTGTAGCATCTGCCAGCGTCATTCGAGCATCCCGTCGCTGCAGTCTCCAGGATCCTGTTGCCGCCAGTCTCTAGCACCCCATCGCATCGCCATGGCCGTCGGTTGGTGGCGTCGTCGCCAAGGCTTGGATTGGATTGAGAAAGGAGAGAGCGAGGCATGGGGAATGAATGGATGAGAACGAGTGTGTCGCGTGAAGCTGTTTGCACGTGGCCTGTGTGTTAGCGCGTTGCGTGGACCGTTTTCAAACGTTTCCCATTGTGTAATGGATTGTTCTACATGGACAATGAAACTTGGGGATCCTATTCCGAGCGCGGGTCGGAGGATAGTGGGGATCTCCTGGTGAGGGAAAAAACTGCCCAGTAAGCGGTTGAAAAAAAAACTATAGTTTTATTCGGCTGGACTAGGAATCAAACTCTAGCGGATTAGAAAAATGCCAAGCACGTTAACCACTACCACAAGCTAACTCTGCTGTTTATTGGAGGAAACAATGCTATTTATCCCTTCTTTTAGTCCAAACATTAAACATATGGTAGTATTTTTTTTGTGGGTGCACATATAGTAGTATTATATACCAGCTATAAATTATTTGAATAAACAAAATATAAATTTCAAAACGCATTCACACAAAACTTGAATTGAAAGAAATGAAATATATGAAAATGTTTTGTACCAATTGAAAAAAGTTTGCAAAAGTGGAAAAAGTTTGTGAATTTGAGAATAATTCATTGAATTTGAAAAAAATCATCGATTTTCAAAAAAGTTCATCAAATTTGATAAAAAGTTCATCGAATTAAAAAGAGGTTCACGAATTTGAATACAATTCATCAATTTTGAAAAAAAAGTTCACCAATATGAAAACAAGTTCATCGACTTTGAAAAAAAGTTCACCAATTTGAAAAAAAAATCATAGAATTTAAAAAAACTTCATATATTTGAAAAAAGTTCAAACAAAAATCAATGATTTTGATAAAAGGTTCATCGAATTTGTAAAGTTCATCAAATTTGAAACAAAAAATCAACAATTTTGAAAAAAGTTCATCAAATTTAAAAAAGGTTCATCAAATTAGAAAAAAAAAGTTCATCAACTTTCGGAAAAAGGTTCATCAATTTAGTAGAAAAAGTTCATCAAACCAGGAAGAACAATAAAGAAAAAAAGAAAAAAGGGAAGAAAAAGTAGAAGTAATATTGAACTAGAAGATAAAAAATGACAGAGGAGGTTGTGTGGCTGGGTGGTTAGCGCATTGCACCATGATACAACAGGTCTCGGGTTTGACACCTTGCATGAATTTATTTTGCGTTTTTGGAAACCGAAGAAAAAAACTAGCAACAGATAAATGGGCCAGCCCACCTAACGCACCTGCAGGCGCCAAATAGGAAAATTGCCCTTAACCGGCGCCTGCAGCACCGAATAGGGTTGGCCAGCATGCACCCCCGCCGGCGGTAATGGGCTGGTCCATTAATCTATTTCTACATTATTTCCGCTCATTATTTCCCCATTTTTCCGTTTTCTTATGTTTCATTTTTTTGTTTTTATTTATCTTTTTTACTTTGTCAAATCTGAGAACTTTTAAAAAATCCATGAAATTTTTAAAAAATCATGAACAACTTTCAAATACATTAATTATTTTGGAAATCTTGAATAATTTTCAAAGGCATAAAAAATGAAAACCTTGAACAAAGTTCTAATTCATGATTTTCCAAATATTTGAACATTTTTAAAATTTGTGGAAAAAAATTCAAAATCACGATTTTCTTAAGTTCACCGCTTTTTTTAGATTCTCAAACTTTTTTGAATACCATGTACATTTTTTGAACTCCTGAAAAATTATGGATATTTTTTAAAATTGTTTGAACATCTTGCAAACTGGCGAACATTTTTTGAAATTCATGAACACGTGAGAAATTTATAAAATCATGAACATTTTTAATTCATAATAATTTTTGGAAATTCATGATCAATTTTTGAATTCATGATATATTTTTAGTTCAAGAATATTTTTGAAATTGCAAACATTTTTTCAACCGACGAATATTTTTTGAAAATATTTAAAATTAAATTTATTACAAATTTATGTTAATCTTTTGGAATTTGATTTTTTTAAAGCCCGTGCATTTTTAATGAAGCAAAGAAAGGAAAGGGAAAAAATTGAGGCGCCCGCACATGGGCCGGCCAAAAAGCGCGCGTGAGAGGGGAGCGGTGTGTGTTTTGGTGTCTCTCGCCTCACGCGTGAAATAGGAGGTCCCAGTAAACCGACAATGCCCACTTAAGGCAACAGTAATCAGCTGGCTATCGTGTTCCCATTAATGTATATTTTTATATTCCTGAAAAAGGTCCTCTCATATTTAGAAAATATTAATCTTGTTTTCAAAATTGTTCAATCCATATGGAATAAATGATTATTGCAACCGATATATAAATAATTACATATTTGTTCCCTAGCACAAATTATTTTCTAGTAAAAAAACAGAAAGAAAACAAGGGGGGGCGGCACATGAAGAGGAAATAAACAGACGACAAAAGTGAATAAAAGAAAAAAAAGGAGAAACCAAAAAGGAAATAAAAGAGTAAAGTAAATTAGAGAAACAAATAGAAGGCCAGTAAAGGAAAATAGGAACCACCCTATTGAGTTCCGCTGAGCAACCACAATGCTTTAGGTAGAGAATTGCTAGGTCCACTATGAGCGTTATATATATTGTGAGCTTGCCACCGGTGTGGCGAGGTGGTTGCAACGAGCACGAGACTCATAGCGCTACAAAGCGCGCGGGGGTGGGGTGGGGTGGGGGGGCAAAGTTGTGCAATGTTGTGGAAGCGGGAGATGTGGGCGCTCCCCATGTACATGCAAGGACTAGATCCAACAGCTCGTGCAAGCGCAATTATGCAGTCGGTAGGTCGATGGCTCCGGTATAGCATGACCCTTTTCTTCTATTTTGTGAGACAACACATTTTTTATGTGTTTATATGTCGTCATGTTATGTAACAACGTCCGAATAGTATCAAAATTGTAAATTCAAAATGTATAAGTGCTATCGGGAGAAAAGAAATACAACCGCTATCTGGAATTAACTATAAATGAGTGTATCTAGATGAGTTTTATTGTGTAGATTCACTCATTTCAGCGACAGTTAATTTCGAATGAAGTGGTACATTTTCTCGAAAAGCCGACGGCAGCATATTTTCTTTTCTTTTTTTTTTTGCAGGGAGCGGCAGTACCTTTCTTTGTAAAATAGATTCTATGGATCCTCCAGACTCCCGACAGCTAACAAGAAATAAAATCTTAAAGATCATAGCTTGCAAAAAGCCTAGGGTCCACGAACTTGGTGGCATACAAGTGCAAGGATCTATTGCATGCAAGTCAAACGTCGTCTTTATAGGGTATAGCCGACAGGGCGCCATTTTAAGCACCATGTAGCGACCACGGCATCCTATGACCAACATGCCCATGACACCAGAAAATGGAGCAATGATTAGCCAACTTTGATCTACAGCTCCCAAATGGGAGCCATGTTTGCACAGAAGCAGGTGGGTTGGACGTACGTACGTGTCCGTGTGTCATTGTTACGACCATGTGATGAACGTGGCGCGAGACGGCGTGACAGGCACACGAAACCTTTTTTGAGGTGGCCGTCACTGGAGCAATTAAGCCAGGTGTCCTGTGAACCGGATGAGAAAAGGAATCGTGGTACACAGGCAAGTCAACTGCTACTAGAGCTAGATCGATCACTGTGTGGACGCGCTACGGTCGTTTTGAGAATCGAAAGCTAAAGCATGGTCGGAGTGTTACCGGCTGGAGCGGGCAACCCGGCCGTCAGGCCCGCGCGCTAATCTGCCGGCGCCGCCAGCGCGTGGACGACCTCACACCCGACGCTGTCGGCTCAGACCGTCACTAGTCCGTCGTTGCCGGCCATGCACATAAATATATCTCACATCTACACGGTCACTTCACATACGTCAAGACTGAAGACCATAGTTTCAAAAAAAAAAAAAAGACTGAAGACCAAATAAACTACCTGAATCTTTATCAAAAAAGAAAAACATAGTCACTTTGGAGACGCATCTACGGAGGGTGGGCCCACTCACCCACTGGCATATGCTCTGTAGCAACACAGAACATATTCCTCGGTATGGCAGATGTGTGCTTATTACCGCTTTCTCGCGCTTTCCTGAGTTTATTTTAGAATTTAATAGATTTAATTTACAGAGGTAAACAAAGGTATCCGTCAAGGAGATGTATGTGGTGACTTCATTATTCTCAAGATTCACCGACTCAGTCTTTAGTTGGTGTTCACAGGGATAGAATGTGCGTGTGTGTGTTCTCAGGGCATCTCTAGCCAATCCCTCGGAACCGGTTTATAGGAGTAAAAATTTGGTTTTGAGGGGTTAAACGGGACCTAGCCGATCCCTTACAGACTTTAGTTCCTCCAAATTTTTACTCCTTGGGTTGGCGGCCACTTGTACTTATTTGACCGACACCGATTCTCAGGACCCCCCCCCCCCGCGCCGCCCCTCCCTCACTCGCGCTGCATCCACTCCGGCGTAATCCAAATCCATCCCCTCCCGCCCGGCGCTCGTGCCCACACCGAGGCCATCCCCACCCTCGTCGATGCTTCCAATCGGTCGGTGGCACCCCAAAATGGCGGGATCTAGCCGTCGGAGAATGCGGCCCCCCTCCCGCTCCTTCACGCCGCCACCGCCACCGCCGAAGAGAAAGTACGACAACATGTAACGGTCGTGGGGGACATGTGTTGGAAATATGCCCTAGAGGCAATAATAAATTAGTTATTATTATATTTCCTTGTTCATGATAATCGTTTATTATCCATGCTATAATTGTATTGAAAGGAAACTCAGATACATGTGTGGATACATAGACAACACCATGTCCCTAGTAAGCCTCTAGTTGACTAGCTCGTTGATCAATAGATGGTTACGGTTTCCTGACCATGGACATTGGATGTCATTGATAACGGGATCACATCATTAGCAGAATGATGTGATGGACAAGACCCAATCCTAAGCCTAGCACAAAGATCGTGTAGTTCGTATGCTAAAGCTTTTCTAATGTCAAGTATCTTTTCCTTAGACCATGAGATTGTGCAACTCTCGGATACCGTAGGAATGCTTTGGGTGTACCAAACGTCACAACGTAACTGGGTGGCTATAAAGGTGCACTACAGGTATCTCCGAAAGTGTCTGTTGAGTTGGCACGAATCGAGACTGGGATTTGTCACTCCGTGTAAACGGAGAGGTATCTCTAGGCCCACTCGGTAGGACATCATCATAATGTGCACAATGTGACCAAGGGGTTGATCACGGGATGATGTGTTACGGAACGAGTAAAGAGACTTGCCGGTAACGAGATTGAACAAGGTATCAGGATACCGACGATCGAATCTCGGGCAAGTATAATACCGCTAGACAAAGGGAATTGTATACGGGATCGATTGAGTCCTTGACATCGTGGTTCATCCGATGAGATCATCGTGGAACATGTGGGAGCCAACATGGGTATCCAGATCCCGCTGTTGGTTATTGACCGGAGAACGTCTCGGTCATGTCTACATGTCTCCCGAACCCGTAGGGTCTACACACTTAAGGTTCGATGACGCTAGGGTTATAAAGGAAGTTTGTATGTGGTTACCGAATGTTGTTCGGAGTCCCAGATGAGATCCCGGACGTCACGAGGAGTTCCGGAATGGTCCGGAGGTAAAGATTTATATATGGGAAGTCCTGTTTTGGTCACCGGAAAAGTTTTGGGTTTTTCCGGTAACGTACCGGGACCACCGGGAGGGTCCCGGGGGTCCACCAAGTGGGGCTACCAACCCCGGAGGGCTGCATGGGTCAAGTGTGGGAGGGAACCAGCCCCAGGTGGGCTGGTGCGCCCCCACAAGGGGCCCAAGGCGCAAGGGAGAGTGGGAGGGGGCAAACCCTAGGGCAGATGGGCCCTAAGGCCCACCCCAGGTGCGCCTCCCCTCTCTCCCCCTCTGGCTGCCACCCAGATGGGATCTGGGGGCTGCTGCCACCCCTGGGGAGGGAACCCTAGAGGGGGCGCAGCCCCCTCCCCTCCCCCTATATATACTTTAGGGTTTTGGGGCCGCCAACATATGAGTTTTTGACCTCTCCCTGGCGCAGCCCTACCTCTCTTACTCCTCCTCTCCCACGGTGCTTGGCGAAGCCCTGCTAGACTACCATGCTCCTCCACCACCACCATGCCGTTGTGCTGCTGCTGGATGGATTCTTACTCAACCTCTCCCTCTCTCCTTGATGGATCAAGGCATGGGAGATGTCACCGGGCTGTACGTGTGTTGAACGCGGAGGTGCCGTCCGTTCGGCACTAGGATCTCCGGTGATTTGGATCACGACGAGTACGACTCCTTCAACCCCGTTCTCTTGAACGCTTCCTCTTAGCGATCTACAAGGGTATGTAGATGCACTCTCCTTCCCCTTGTAGGGGAACGTTGCAGAAAATTAAAATTTTTCCTACGGTTTCACCAAGATCCATCTATGAGTTCATCTAAGCAACGAGTCATGGGAGAGAGATTGCATCTACATACCACTTGTAGATCGCGTGCGGAAGCGTTCAAGGGAACGGTGATGATGGAGTCGTACTCGCCGTGATTCAAATCACCAATGACCAAGTGCTGAACGGACAGCACCTCTGCGTTCAACACACGTACGGTACGGACGACGTCTCCTCCTTCTTGATCCAGCAAGGGGGAAGGAGAGGTTGAGGAAGAAGGCTCCAGCAGCAGCACGACGGCGTGATGATGGTGGAGAGGCAGTACTCCGACAGGGCTTCGCCAAGCGCTCAACGGAGGAGGAGAGGTGTTGGGGAGGGGAGGGGCTGCGCCTTGGATCAGGTGTTCAGCCCTCCCCTCACCCCTCTATTTATAGGGGAAGGGGGAAGGGGGCCGGCCCCCTCTA
>NC_041383.1:195814018-195920531 GCF_002162155.2 Triticum dicoccoides
CAAGCGCTCAACGGAGGAGGAGAGGTGTTGGGGAGGGGAGGGGCTGCGCCTTGGATCAGGTGCTCAGCCCTCCCCTCGCCCCTCTATTTATAGGGGAAGGGGGAAGGGGGCCGGCTCCCTCTAGATGAGATCTAGAGGGGGGGGGGCGGCGGCCAGGGAGGGGGCTTGCCCCCCAAGCAAAGGGGGTGCGCCCCCCTTAGGGTTCCCCCCAACCCTAGGCGCATGGGCCCAAGGGGGGGGGGGCGCCCAGCCCTCCAGGGGCTGGTGCCCTGCCCCACGCGGCCCATGTGGCCCATCAAGAGGGGTGGCCCCTCCCGGTGGACCCCCGGAACCCCTCCGGTGGCCCCGGTACAATACCGATATGCCCCGAAACTTTCCGGTGTCCGCATGACAACTTCCCATATATAAATCTTTACCTCCGGACCCTTCCGGAACTCCTCGTGACATCCGGGATCTCATCCGGGACTCCGAACAACATTCAGTAATCACATACAAGTCTTCCTAATAACCCTAGCGTCACCGAACCTTAAGTGTGTAGACCCTACGGGTTCGGGAGACACGCAGACATGACCGAGACGGCTCTCAGGTCAATAACCAACAGCGGGATCTGGATACCCATGTTGGCTCCCACATGCTCCTCGATGATGTCATCGGATGAATCACGATGTCGAGGATTCAAGCAACCCCGTATACTATTCCCTTTGTCAATCGGTACGTTACATGCCCGAGACTCGATCGTCGGTATCCCAATACCTCGTTCAGTCTCATTACCGGCAAGTCACTTTACTCGTACCATAATGCATGATCCCGTGACCAAACACTTGGTCACTTTGAGCTCGTTATGATGATGCATTACCGAGTGGGCCCAGAGATACCTCTTCGTCATACGGAGTGACAAATCCCAGTCTCGATTCGTGTCAACCCAACAGACACTTTCGGAGATACCTGTAGTGCACCTTTATAGTCACCCAGTTACGTTGTGACGTTTGGTACACCCAAAGCACTCCTATGGTATCCGGGAGTTACACGATCTCATGGTCTAAGGAAGAGATACTTGACATTGGAAAAGCTCTAGCAAAACAAAGTACACGATCTTGTGCTATGCTTAGGATTGGGTCTTGTCCATCACATCATTCTCCTAATGATGTGATCCCGTTGTCAATGACATCTAATGTCCATAGTCAGGAAACCATGACTATCTGTTGACCAACGAGCTAGTCAACTAGAGGCTTACTAGGGATGTATTGTGGTCTATGTATTCACACGTGTATTACGATTTCCAGATAATACAATTATAGCATGAATGAAAGACAATTATCATGAACAAGGAAATATAATAATAATGCTTTTATTATTGCCTCTAGGGCATATTTCCAACAGTCTCCCACTTGCACTAGAGTCAATAATCTAGTTACATTGTGATGAATCGAACACCCATAGAGTTCTGGTGTTGATCATGTTTTGCTCGCGAGAGAGGTTTAGTCAACGGATCTGCGACATTCAGATCCGTATGTACTTTGCAAATATCTATGTCTCCATCTTGAACATTTTCACGGATGGAGTTGAAATGACGCTTGATGTGCCTGGTCTTCTTGTGAAACCTGGGCTCCTTGGCAAGGGCAATAGCTCCAGTGTTGTCACAGAAGAGTTTGATCGGCCCCGACGCATTGGGTATGACTCCTAGGTCGGTGATGAACTCCTTCACCCAAATAGCTTCATGTGCTGCCTCCGAGGCTGCCATGTACTCCGCTTCACATGTAGATCCCGCCACGACGCTCTGCTTGTAGCTGCACCAGCTTACTGCTCCACCATTCAACATATACACGTATCCAATTTGTGACTTAGAGTCATCCAGATCTGTGTTGAAGCTAGCGTCGACGTAACCCTTTACGGTGAGCTCTTCGTCACCTCCATAAACGAGAAACATGTCCTTTGTCCTTTTCAGGTACTTCAGGATATTCTTGACCGTTGTCCAGTGTTCCTTGCCGGGATTACTTTGGTACCTTCCTACCAAACTTACGGCAAGGTTTACATCAGGTCTGGTACACAGCATGGCATACATAATAGATCCTATGGCTGAAGCATAGGGGATGACACTCATCTCTTCTTTATCTTTTGCCGTGGCCGGGCATTGAGCCGAGCTCAATCTCACACCTTGCAATACAGGCAAGAACCCCTTCTTGGATTGATCCATTTTGAACTTCTTCAAAATCTTATCAAGGTATGTGCTTTGTGAAAGACCTATGAGGCGTCTCGATCTATCTCTATAGATCTTGATGCCTAATATATAAGCAACTTCTCCAAGGTCCTTCATTGAAAAACACTTATTCAAGTAGGCCTTAATGCTGTCCAAAAGTTCTATATCATTTCCCATCAAAAGTATGTCATCTACATATAATATGAGAAATGCTACAGAGCTCCCACTCACTTTCTTGTAAACGCAGGCTTCTCCATAAGTCTGCATAAACCCAAACGCTTTGATCATCTCATCAAAGCGAATGTTCCAACTCCGAGATGCTTGCACCAGCCCATAAATGGATCGCTGGAGCTTGCATACTTTGTTAGCATTCTTAGGATCGACAAAACCCTCCGGCTGCATCATATACAGTTCTTCCTTAAGATGCCCGTTAAGGAATGCTGTTTCAACGTCCATTTGCCATATCTCATAATCATAGTATGCGGCAATTGCTAACATGATTCGGACGGACTTAAGCTTCGCTACGGGAGAGAAAGTCTCATCGTAGTCAATCCCTTGAACTTGCCGATAACCCTTAGCGACAAGTCGAGCTTTATAGATGGTGACATTTCCATCCGCGTCCGTCTTCTTCTTAAAGATCCATTTGTTTTCTATCGCTCGCCGATCATCAGGCAAGTCAGTCAAAGTCCATACTTTGTTTTCATACATGGCTTCTAGCCATTTGTTGGAATCTGGGCCCGCCATTGCTTCTTCATAGTTCGAAGGTTCACCGTTGTCCAACAACATGATTTCCAGGACAGGGTTGCCGTACCACTCTGGTGCGGAACGTGTCATTGTGGACCTACGAAGTTCAGTAGCAACTTGATCCGAAGTACCTTGATCATCATCATTATTTTCCTCTTCAGTTGGTGTAGGCATCACAGGAACATTTTCCTGAGCTGCACTACTATCCCGTTCAAGAGGTAGTACTTCATCGAGTTCTACTTTCCTCCCACTTACTTCTTTCGAGAAAAACTCTTTTTCCAGAAAGGATCCGTTCTTGGCAACAAAGATCTTGCCCTTGGATCTTAAGTAGAAGGTATACCCAATGGTTTCTTTAGGGTATCCTATGAAGACGCATTTTTCCGACTTGGGTTCGAGCTTTTCAGGTTGAAGTTTCTTGACATAAGCATCGCATCCCCAAACTTTTAGAAACGACAGCTTAGGTTTCTTCCCAAACCATAATTCATACGGTGTCGTCTCAACGGATTTAGACGGTGCCCTATTTAAAGTGAATGTAGCTGTCTCTAGAGCGTATCCCCAAAATGATAGCGGTAAATCAGTAAGAGACATCATAGATCGCACCATATCCAATAGAGTGCGATTACGATGTTCGGACACACCGTTACGCTGAGGTGTTCCAGGCGGCGTGAGTTGTGAAACGATTCCACATTTTCTTAAGTGTGTACCAAATTCGTGACTTAAATATTCTCCTCCATGATCCGATCGTAAGAATTTTATCTTTCGGTCACGTTGATTCTCTACTTCATTCTGAAATTCCTTGAACTTTTCAAAGGTCCCAGACTTGTGTTTCATCAAGTAGACATACCCATATCTACTCAAGTCATCAGTGAGAGTGAGAACATAACGATATCCTCTGCGAGCCTCAACGCTCATTGGACCGCACACATCGGTATGTATGATTTCCAACAAGTTGGTTGCTCGCTCCATTGTTCCGGAGAACGGGGTCTTGGTCATTTTGCCCATGAGGCATGGTTCGCATGTGTCAAATGATTCATAATCGAGAGACTCTAAAAGTCCATCAGCATGGAGCTTCTTCATGCGCTTGACACCAATGTGACCAAGGCGGCAGTGCCACAAGTATGTGGGACTATCGTTATCAACTTTACATCTTTTGGTATTCACGCTATGAATATGTGTAACATTACGTTCGAGATTCATTAAGAATAAACCATTGACCATCGGGGCATGACCATAAAACATATCTCTCATATAAATAGAACAACCATTATTCTCGGATTTAAATGAGTAGCCATCTCGTATTAAACGAGATCCAGATACAATGTTCATGCTCAAACTTGGCACTAAATAACAATTATTGAGGTTTAAAACTAATCCCGTAGGTAAATGTAGAGGTAGCGTGCCGACGGCGATCACATCGACCTTGGAACCATTCCTGACGCGCATCGTCACCTCGTCCTTCGCCAGTCTCCGCTTATTCCGCAACTCCTGCTGTGAGTTACAAATGTGAGCAACGACACCGGTATCAAATACCCAGGAGTTACTACGAGTACTGGTAAGGTACACATCAGTTACATGTATATCAAATATACCTTTAGTGTTGCCGGCCTTCTTGTCCGCTAAGTATTTGGGGCAGTTCCGCTTCCAGTGACCCTTCCCCTTGCAATAAAAGCACTCAGTTTCAGGCTTGGGTCCATTCTTTGACTTCTTCCCGGCAACTGGCTTACCGGGCGCGGCAACATCTTTGCCGTCCTTCTTAAAGTTCTTCTTACCCTTGCCCTTCTTGAACTTAGTGGTCTTATTGACCATCAACACTTGATGTTCTTTCTTGATTTCAACCTCTGCTGACTTCAGCATTGAAAATACTTCAGGAATGGTCTTCACCATCCCCTGCATGTTGTAGTTCATCACAAAGCTCTTGTAGCTTGGTGGGAGCGACTGAAGGATTCTGTCAATGACCGCCTCATCCGGGAGGTTAATGTCCAGCTGGGACAGGCGGTTGTGCAACCCAGACATTTTGAGTATATGCTCACTGACAGAACTATTTTCCTCCATCTTACAACTATAGAACTTGTCGGAGACTTCATATCTCTCGACCTAGGCATGAGCTTGGAAAACTAGTTTCAGCTCCTCGAACATCTCATATGCTCCGTGTTGCTCAAAACGCTTTTGGAGCCCCGGTTCTAAGCTGTAAAGCATGCTGCACTGAACGAGGGAGTAATCATCAGCACGAGACTGCCAAGCATTCATAATGTCTTGGTTCTCTGGGAAGGATGCATCACCTAGCGGTCCTTCTAGGACATATTGTTTCCTGGCAGCTATGAGGATGATCCTTAGGTTCCGGACCCAGTCCGTATAGTTGCTGCCATCATCTTTCAGCTTGGTTTTCTCTAGGAACGCGTTGAAGTTCATGTTGACATGAGTGGCGGCCATTTGATCTACAAGACATATTTGCAAAGGTTTTAGATTAAGTTCATGATAATTAAGTTCATCTAATCAAATTATTGAATGAACTCCCACTCAGATTCGACAACCCTCTAGTCATCTAAGTGTTACACGATCCGAGTCGACTAGGCCGTGTCCGATCATCACGTGAGATGGACTAGTCATCGTCGGTGAACATTCTCATGTTGATCGTATCTTCCATATGACTCGTGTTCGACCTTTCGGTCTCCGTGTTCCGAGGCCATGTCTGTACATGCTAGGCTCGTCAAGTTAACCCTAAGTGTTTTGCATGTGTAAAACTATCTTACACCCGTTGTATGTGAACGTAAGGATCTATCACACCCGATCATCACGTGGTGCTTCGAAATGACGAACTTTAGCAACGGTGCACAGTTAGGGGAGAACTCTTCTTGAAATTGTTATAAGGTATCATCTTATTTACTACCGCCGTTCTAAGTAAACAAGATGCATACAACATAATAAACATCACATGCAATTATATAGTAGTGACATGATATGGCCAATATCATATAGCTCCTTCAATCTCCTTCTTCGGGGCTCCATGATCATCTTCGTCACCGGCATGACACCATGATCTCCATCATCATGATCTCCATCATTGTGTCTTCATGAAGTTGTCACGCCAACGACTACTTCTACTTCTATGGCTAACGCGTTTAGCAATAAAGTAAAGTAATTTACATGGCGTTCTTCAATGACATGCAGGTCATACAAAAATAAAGACAACTCCTATGGCTCCTGCCGGTTGTCATACTCATCGACATGCAAGTCGTGATTCCTATTACAAGAACATGATCTCATACATCACAATATATCATTCATCATTCATCACAACTTCTGGCCATATCGCATCACATGACAATTGCTGCAAAAACAAGTTAGACGTCCTCTAATTGTTGTTGCATCTTTTACATGGCTGCAATTGGGTTCTAGCAAGAACGTTTTCTTACCTACGAATAACCACAACGTGATTTTGTCAACTTCTATTTACCCTTCATAAGGACCTTTTCATTGAATCCGCTCCAACTAAAGTGGGAGAGACAGACACCCGCCAGCCACCTTATGCAACTAGTGCATGTCAGTCGGTGGAAGCGGTCTCACGTAAGCGTACGTGTAAGGTTGGTCCGGGCCGCTTCATCCCACAATACCACTGAAGCAAGATAAGACTAGTAGCGGCAAGCAAGTTGACAAGATCTACGCCCACAACAAAATTGTGTTCTACTCGTGCAATAGAGAACTACGCATAGACCAAGCTCATGATGCCACTATAGGGGAACGTTGCAGAAAATTAAAATTTTTCCTACGGTTTCACCAAGATCCATCTATGAGTTCATCTAAGCAACGAGTCATGGGAGAGAGATTGCATCTACATACCACTTGTAGATCGCGTGCGGAAGCGTTCAAGGGAACGGTGATGATGGAGTCGTACTCGCCGTGATTCAAATCACCAATGACCAAGTGCTGAACAGACAGCACCTCCGCGTTCAACACACGTACGGTATGGACGATGTCTCCTCCTTCTTGATCCAGCAAGGGGGAAGGAGAGGTTGAGGAAGAAGGCTCCAGCAGTAGCACGACGGCGTGATGATGGTGGAGAGGCAGTACTCCGACAGGGCTTCGCCAAGCGCTCAATGGAGGAGGAGAGGTGTTGGGGAGGGGAGGGGCTGTGCCTTGGATCAGGTGTTCAGCCCTCCCCTCACCCCTCTATTTATAGGGGAAGGGGGAAGGGGGCCGGCCCCCTCTAGATGAGATCTAGAGGGGGGGCGGCGGCCAGGGAGGGGGCTTGCCCCCCAAGCAAAGGGGGTGCGCCCCCCTTAGGGTTCCCCCCCAACCCTAGGCGCATGGGCCCAAGGGGTGGTGCGCCCAGCCCTCCAGGGGCTGGTACCCTGCCCCACGTGGCCCATGTGGCCCACCAAGAGGGGTGGCCCCTCCCAGTGGACCCCCGGAACCCCTCCAGTGGCCCCGGTACAATACCGATATGCCCCGAAACTTTCCGGTGTCCGCATGACAACTTCCCATATATAAATCTTTACCTCCGGACCCTTCCGGAACTCCTCGTGACGTCCGGGATCTCATCCGGGACTCCGAACAACATTCGGTAATCACATACAAGTCTTCCTAATAACCCTAGCGTCACCGAACCTTAAGTGTGTAGACCCTACGGGTTCGGGAGACACGCAGACATGACCGAGACGGCTCTCAGGTCAATAACCAACAGCGGGATCTGGATACCCATGTTGGATCCCACATGCTCCTCGATGATGTCATCGGATGAATCACGATGTCGAGGATTCAAGCAACCCCGTATACTATTCCCTTTGTCAATCGGTACGTTACATGCCCGGGACTCGATCGTCGGTATCCCAATACCTCGTTCAGTCTCGTTACCGGCAAGTCACTTTACTCGTACCGTAATGCATGATCCCGTGACCAAACACTTGGTCACTTTGAGCTCATTATGATGATGCATTATCGAGTGGGCCCAGAGATACCTCTCCGTCATACGGAGCGACAAATCCCAGTCTCGATCCGTGTCAACCCAACAGACACTTTCGGAGATACCTGTAGTGCACCTTTATAGTCACCCAGTTACGTTGTGACGTTCGCTACACCCAAAGTACTCCTACGGTATTCGGGAGTTACACGATCTCATGGTCTAAGGAAGAGATACTTGACATTGGAAAAGCTCTAGCAAAACGAACTACACGATCTTGTGCTATGCTTAGGATTGGGTCTTGTCCATCACATCATTCTCTTAATGATGTGATCCCATTGTCAATGACATCTAATGTCCATAGTTAGGAAACCATGACTATCTGTTGACCAACGAGCTAGTCAACTAGAGGCTTACTAGGGACGTATTGTGGTCTATGTATTCACACGTGTATTACGATTTCCGGATAATACAATTATAGCATGAATGAAAGACAATTATCATGAACAAGGAAATATAATAATAATGCTTTTATTATTGCCTCTAGGGCATATTTCCAACACCCCTCGTTGCTGGTTTCTCCATAGATAGATCTTGGTGACACGTAGGAAAATTTTGAATTTCTACTACGTTCCCCAACAGTGGTATCAGAGCTAGGTCTATTGCGTAGATTCTTTGCACGAGTAGAACACAAAGTAGTTGTGGGCGTTGATTTTGTACAATATGCTTACCGTTACTAGTCCAATCTTGTTTCGGCGGTATTGTGGGATGAAGCGGCCCGGACCGACCTTACACATACACTTACGTGAGACAGGTTCCACCGACTGACATGCACTTGGTGCATAAGGTGGCTAGCGTGTGCCAGTCTCTCCCACTTTAGTCGGAACGGATTCGATGAAAAGGGTCTTTATGAAGGGTAAATAGCAATTGACATATCACATTACGGTTTTTGCGTAGGTAAGAAACGTTCTTGCTAGAAACCCATAGCAGCCACGTAAAACATGCAAACAACAATTAGAGGACGTCTAACTTGTTTTTGTAGGGTATAGTATGTGATGTGATATGGCCAAGAAGAATGTGATGAATGATATGTGATGTATGAGATTGATCATGTTCTTGTAATAGGAATCATGACTTGCATGTCGATGAGTATGACAACCGGCAGGAGCCATAGGAGTTGTCTTAATTTATTGTATGACCTGCATGTCATTAAACAACGCCATGTAATTACTTTACTTTATTGCTAACCGGTAGCCATAGTAGTAGAAGTAATAGTTGGCGAGACAACTTCATGAAGACACGATGATGGAGATCATGATGATGGAGATCATGGTGTCATGCCGGTGACGATGATGATCATGGAGCCCCGAAGATGGAGATCAAAAGGAGCAAAATGATATTGGCCATATCACGTCACTATTTGATTGCATGTGATGTTTATCATGTTTATGCATCTTATTTGCTTAGAACGACGGTAGTAAATAAGATGATCCCTCATTAAAATTTCAAGAAAGTGTTCCCCCTAACTGTGCACCGTTGCGAAAGTTCGTCGTTTCGAAGCACCACGTGATGATCGGGTGTGATAGATTCTTACGTTCACATACAACGGGTGTAAGCCAGATTTACACACGCAAAACATTTAGGTTAACTTGACGAGCCTAGCATGTACAGACATGGCCTCGGAATACAAGAGACCGAAAGGTCGAGCATGAGTCGTATGGAGGATACGATCAACAGGAAGATGTTCACCGATGATGACTAGTCCGTCTCACGTGATGATCGGACATGGCCTAGTTGACTCGGATCATGTAATCACTTAGATGACTAGAGGGATGTCTATCTGAGTGGGAGTTCATGAGATGAACTTAATTATCCTGAACATAGTCAAAAGAACTTTGCAAATTATGTCGTATGCTCGCGCTTTAGTTCCACTGTTTAGATATGTTCCTAGAGAAAATATAGTTGAAAGTTGACAATAGCGATTATGCGGACAATAGAAAGCTTATGTCCTTAATGCACCGCTTAGTGTGCTGAACCCCAAACGTCATTTGTGGATGTTGCGAACATCGGGCATACACGTTTTGATAACTACGTGATAGTTCAGTTAAACGGTTTAGAATTGAGGCACCAAAGATGTTTTTGAAACATCGCGGAACATATGAGATGTTTCGAGGGCTGAAATTGGGATTTCAGGCTCGTGCCCACGTCAAGAGGTATAAGACCTCCGACGATTTTCTTAGCCTACAAACTAAGGGAGAAAATCTCAATCGTTGAGCTTGTGCTCAGATTGTCTGAGTGCGACAATCACTTGAATCGAGTGGGAGTTGATCTTCCAGAGATAGTGATGTTTCTCCAAAGTCATTGCCACCAAGCTGCTAGAGCTTTGTGATGAACTATAACATATCAGGGATAGATATGATGATCCTTGAGGTATTCGCGATGTTTGACACCGCGAAAGTAGAAATCAAGAAGGAGCATCAATTGTTGATGGTTGGTGAAACCACTAGTTTCAAGAAGGGCAAGGGCAAGAAGGGATACTTCATGAAACGGCAAATCAGTTGCTGCTCTAGTGAAGAAACCCAAGGTTGAACCCAAACCCGAGACTAAGTGCTTCTGTAATGAGAGGAATGGACACTGAAGCAGAATTACCCTAGATACTTGGTAGATGAGAAGGCTAGCAAGGTCGATAGAAGTATATTAGATATACATTATGTTAATGTGTACTTTACTAGTACTCCTAGTAGTACCAGGGTATTAGATACCGGTTCGGTTGCTAAGTGTTAGTAACTCAGAATAAAAGCTATGGAATAAACGGAGACTAGCTAAAGGTGAGCTGACGATATGTATTGGAAGTGTTTCCAAGGTTGATGTGATCAAGCATCGCACGCTCCCTCTATCATCGAGATTTGGTGTTTGCGTTGAGCATAGACATGATTGGACTATGTCTATCGCAATACGGTTATTCATTTAAGGAGAATAATGGTTACTCTGTTTATTTGAATAATACCTTCAATGGTCTTGCACCTAAAAGAATGGTTTATTGAATCTCGATCATAGTGATACACATTTTCATGCCAAAAGATATAAGATAGTAATGATAGTACCACTTACTTGTGGCACTGCCATGTAAGTCATATTGGTGTAAAACGCATGAAGAAGCTCCATGTTGATGGATCTTTGGACTCACTCGTTTTTGAAAAGTTTGAGACATGTGAACCATGTCCATTGGTGTATACGCATGAAGAAACTCCATGCAGATGGATCGTTTGGAGTCACTTGATTTTGAATCACTTGAGATATGCAAATCATAACACATGGGCAAGATGACTGAAAAAGCCTCGGTCTCAGTAAGATGGAACAAGATAGCAACTTGTTGGAAGTAACACATTTTGATGTGTGTGCGGTCCAATGAGTGCTAAGGCATGCAGTGAATATCGTTATGTTCTTACTTCACAGATGATTCGAGTAGATGTTGAGTATATTTACTTGATGAAACACAAGTCTGAATTATTGAATGGTTCAAGTAATTTCAGAGTGAAGTTGAAGATCATTGTGACAAGAGGATAAATGATATGATCATAGAGATGAGTATCTGAGTTACGAGCTTTGGCACACAATTAAGACATTGTGGAAATTGTTTCACAATTAATACCGCCTGGAACACCATAATGTGATGGTGTGTCCGAACATCATATTTGCACCCTATTGGATATTGTGTGTACCATGATGTCTCTTATCGAATTACCACTATCGTTCATGGGTTAGGCATTAGAGACAACCGCACTCACTTTAATAGGGTACCACGTAATTCCATTGAGACAACACCGTTTGGAGAAACCTAAGTTGTCGTTTCTTAAAAGTTTGGGGCTGCGACGCTTATGTGAAAAAAGTTTCAGGTTGATAAGCTCGAACCCAAAGCGAATAAAATGCATCTTCATAGGACACCCAAAACAGTTGGGTATACCTCCTAATTCAGATCCGAAAGCAATAGGGATTGTTTCTTGAATCGGGTCCTTTCTCGAGGAAAGGTTTCTCTCGAAAGAATTGAGTGGGAGGATGGTGGAGACTTGATGAGGTTATTGAACCGTCACTTCAACAAGTGTGTAGCAGGGCACAGGAAGTTGTTCCTATGGCACCTACACCAATTGAAGTGGAAGCTTATGATAGTGATCATGAAGTTTCGGATCAAGTCACTACCGAACCTCGTAGGACGACAAGGACGCGTACTGCTTTGGAGTGGTACGGTTATCCTGTCTTGAAGGTCATGTTGCTGGACAACAATGAACCTACGAGCTATGGAGAAGCGATGGTGGGCCCATATTTCGACAAATGGTTAGAAGCCATGAAATCTGAGACAGGATCCATGTGTCATAACAAAGCATGGACTTTGGTGGACTTGCCCGATGATCGGCAAGCCATTGAGATAAATGGATCTTTAAGAAGAAGACGGACGTGGACGGTAATGTCACCGTCTATGAAGCTCGACTTGTGGTGAAGAGTTTTTCACAAGTTCAAGGAGTTGACTACGATGAGGTTTTCTCGTCCGTAGCTTAAGTCCGTCAGAATCATGTTAGCATTAGCTGCATTTATGAAATCTGGCAGATGGATGCCAAAACGAGTTTCCTTACCAGTTTTCGTAAGGAAAGGTTGTATGTGATACAATCAGAAAGGTTTTGTCGATCCTAAGGATGCTAAAAGGTATGCTAGCTCCAGCGATCCTTCCATGGACTGGAGTAAGCATCTCAGAGTTGAAATATACACTTTGATAAGATGATCAAAGATTTTAGGTTTATACAAGGTTTGTGAGAAACTTGTATTTCCAAAGAAGTGAGTGGGAGCACTATAGAATTTCTGATGAGTATATGTTGTTGACATATTGATGATCAGAAATGATGTAGAATTTCCTGGAAAGCATATAGGGTTATTTGAAAGGTGTTTTTCAATGGAAAACCTGGATTAGGCTACTTGAACAATAAGCATCAAGATCTATAAGATAGATCAAAATGCTTAATAATACTTTCAAATGAGCACATACCTTGACATGATCTTGAAGGTGTTCAAGATGGATCAGTCAAAGAAGGAGTTCTTGCCTGAGTTGTAAGGTATGAAGTTAAGAGTTAAAGCTCAACCACGGCAGAAGAGAGAAAGGACGAAGGTCGTCCCCTATGCTTCAGACATAGGCTCTATAGTATGCTATGCTGTGTACCGCACCGGAAGTGTGCCTTGCCATGAGTCAGTCAAGGGGTACAAGAATGATCCAGGAATGGATCATTGGACAGCGGTCAAAATTGTCCTTGGAGTAAATAAGGACATGTTTCTCGATTATCGAGGTGATAAAGAGTTCGGCGTAAAGGGTTACGTCGATCCAAGCTTTAACACCTATCCGAGTGACTCTGAGTAGCAAACCGGATACGTATAGTGGAGCAACCATTTGGAATAGCTTCAAGTGGAGCGTGGAAGCAACATTTACAATATGACATACAGAATTGCGAAGTACATACGAATCTGAATGTTACAGACCCGTTGACTAAAACCTCTCTCACAAGCAAAACATGATCAAACCCCAGAACTCATTGAGTCTTAATCACATGATGATGTGAACTAGTTTAATGACACTAGTAAACTCTTTGGATGTTGGTCACATGGCGATGTGACCTGTGAGTGTTAATCACATGGCGATGTGAACTAGATTATTGACTCTAGTGCAAGTGGGAGACTGTTGGAAATATGCCCTAGAGGCAATAATAAATTAGTTATTATTATATTTCCTTGTTCATGATAATCATTTATTATCCATGCTATAATTGTATTGAAAGGAAACTCAGATACATGTGTGGATACATAGACAACACCATGTCCCTAGTAAGCCTCTAGTTGACTAGCTCGTTGATCAACAGATGGTTACGGTTTCCTGACCATGGACATTGGATGTCATTGATAACGGGATCACATCATTAGCAGAATGATGTGATGGACAAGACCCAATCCTAAGCCTAGCACAAAGATCGTGTAGTTCATATGCTAAAGCTTTTCTAATGTCAAGTATCTTTTCCTTAGACCATGAGATTGTGCAACTCCCGGATACCGTAGGAATGCTTTGGATGTACCAAACGTCACAATGTAATTGGGTGGCTATAAAGGTGCACTACAAGTATCTCCGAAAGTGTCTGTTGGGTTGGCACGAATCGAGACTGGGATTTGTCACTCCGTGTAAACGAAGAGGTATCTCCGGGCCCACTCGGTAGGACATCATCATAATGTGCACAATGTGACCAAGGGGTTGATCACGGGATGATGTGTTACGGAACGAGTAAAGAGACTTGCCGGTAACGAGATTGAACAAGGTATCAGGATACCGACGATCGAATCTCGGGCAAGTATAATACCGCTAGACAAAGGGAATTGTATACGGGATCGATTGAGTCCTTGACATCGTGGTTCATCCGATGAGATCATCGTGGAACATGTGGGAGCCAACATGGGTATCCAGATCCCGTTGTTGGTTATTGACCGGAGAACATCTCGGTCATGTCTACATGTCTCCCGAACCCGTAGGGTCTACACACTTAAGGTTCGATGACGCTAGGGTTATAAAGGAAGTTTGTATGTGGTTACCGAATGTTGTTCGGAGTCCCGGATGATATCCCGGACGTCATGAGGAGTTCCGGAATGGTCTGAAGGTAAAGATTTATATATGGGAAGTCCTGTTTTGGTCACCGGAAAAGTTTCGGGTTTTTCCGGTAACGTACCGGGACCACCGGGAGGGTCCCGGGGGTCCACCAAGTGGGGCCACCAACCCCGGAGGGCTGCATGGGCCAAGTGTGGGAGGGAACCAGCCCCAGGTGGGCTGGTGCGCCCCCCACAAGGGGCCCAAGGCGCAAGGGATAGTGGGAGGGGGAAAACCCTAGGGCAGATGGGCCCTAAGGCCCACCCCAGGCGCGCCTCCCCACTCTCCCCCTCTGGCCGCCACCCAGATGGGAACTGGGGGCTACCGCCACCCCTGGGGAGGGAACCCTAGAGGGGGCGCAGCCCCCTCCCCTCCCCCTATATATACTTGAGGGTTTTGGGGCTGCCAACATATGAGTTTTTGACCTCTCCCTGGCGCAGCCCTACCTCTCTTACTCCTCCTCTCCCGCGGTGCTTGGTGAAGCCCTGCTGGACTACCATGCTCCTCCACCACCACCATGCCGTTGTGCTGCTGCTGGATGGAGTCTTCCTCAACCTCTCCCTCTCTCCTTGCTGGATCAAGGCATGGGAGACGTCACTGGGCTGTACGTGTGTTGAACGCGGAGGTGCCGTCCATTCGGCACTAGGATCTCCGGTTATTTGGATCACGACGAGTACGACTCCTTCAACCCCGTTCTCTTGAACGCTTCCGCTTAGCGATCTACAAGGGTATGTAGATGCACTCTCCTTCCCCTCGTTGCTGGTTTCTCCATAGATAGATCTTGGTGACACGTAGGAAAATTTTGAATTTCTGCTACGTTCCCCAACAACATGGGTTTCCAAAATAAAAGACAGCGACACCGACTGACTGTATTGGCTTAGCCCCTTCCAGTCAGCGGAGCTGGCAGCGAGGGTGCACGACGTGAAGGCGGTGAGCCTCTACGATGTGAATACACAAGGTCCCGTCATTCGTCCACATCGACCCCCAAGTGGTCTCTCGCCGCAAGGTGAGGGAGAAATGGAAGGCATTTAGGCGGATCAAGGCGGCGCGCGCTAATGAGGAGTACATGGCTGAGCTTCATCGGATGCATCTAGAGCTCGCCATCGAGGAGCTCGGGGCGGCTCGAGATGTACAAGAAGAGGGCTATCGACGAGGGCGGGCCGTCCGGGGGGGGGGGCACGGACCGAAAGTGATAGAGCTTTCATCTACTCCAACTACGGCTCCAGCCTGCGTGACATGAATTGGGAGAAGATCCTGGCCGAAAAAGACCCTGACTCCGTGAAGGAAATATGCCCTAGAGGCAATAATAAAGTTGTTATTTTATATTTCCTTATTCATGATAAAGATTTATTATTCATGCTAGAATTGTATTGATCGAAAACCATAATACATGTGTGAATACATAAACAAACACCGTGTCCCTAGTAAGCCTCTACTAGACTAGCTCGTTGATCAAAGATGGTTAAGGTTTCCTGACCATGGACATGAGTTGCCATTTGATAACGAGATCACATCATTAGGAGAACGATGTGATGGACGAGACCCATCCGTTAGCTTAGCATAATGATTGTTCAGTTTTATTGCTATTGCTTTCTTCATGTCAAATACATATTCCTTCGACTATGAGATTATGCAACTCCCGGATACCGTAGGAATGCCTTGTGTGCTATCAAACGTCACAATATAACTGGGTGATTATAAAGATGCTCTACGGGTGTCTCTGAAGGTGTTTGTTGAGTTGGCATAGATCAAGATTAAGATTTGTCACTCTGAGTATCGGAGAGGTATCTCTGGGCCCTCTCGATAATACTCATCATAAGCTTGCAAGCAAACGACTAAGGAGTTAGTCACGAGGTGATGTATTACAGAACGAGTAAAGAGACTTGCCGGTAACGAGATTGAACTAGGTATGAAGATACCGACGATCGAATCTCGAACAAGTAACATACCGATGGACAAAGGGAATTACGTATGTTTTCATAATGGTTCGACTGATAAAGATCTTCGTAGAATATGTAGGAGCCAATATGGGCATCCAGGTTCCGCTATTAGTTATTGATCGAAGAGGTGTTTGAGTCATGTCTACATAGTTCTTGAACCCGTAGGGTCCGCACGCTTAACGTTCGATGACGATATAATATTATATGAGTTATGTGATATTTTTTTTTGAAATAAAAGGTAGATCCCATTCTACCTTCTGCATTTCAAAACAGGCCACAGCCTGAAGATCGAAAGGTCAAATACATGAATCTTATGTTGCACACCGTGGTGCAGAGGCCATAAGTTGCCTTGGATAAGAAAAACAGGGGGAGGGGTGTTAGAAGAAGTACATGGCATCTGTTGAGTACTTATGCTAGGAACTAAGCTGAAGCACCTAGAAAGCTAAAGACTCTTTATCCCTCGTGCGCATAGCCCTGTTTATCCAAAGGGATAAGAGTTGGACTGCATATTGTCTGGTGTAAGAAGGTGACCAGCGCTTGAGATGGAAAACCCTGTCATTTCTGGCGTGCCATAACGTGACAACACATGCAACAAAAAGAACATGCACTTTTCTGGAAGAAGGCCAACAGAGATGTAGTTGTTGCACAAACTCTAAAATGTCTGGGGAGCAGGATGCATGACTGGCCATATTCAACTTGCTCCAAACTGCATCAGCCGGTGCGCAGCGCAGAAGAATGCGACTGATGGATTCAGTGGCCGGGCAGATATCGCAGTGAGGATGAGAAACAACAGAATACCATTGCTTCCTTGTCATATTGTCCCGTGTGTTAAGCCTCCCCCAAAAAGCGAGCCAGAGAAAAAACCGATATTTGAGAGGGATGATAGGATCCCAGATCCAATGCGCCAACGTGCAAGACATACCTTTGAAATTCAGCAACCCATAGATATACGCAGTACTGACCTCTTGGTTACAGATGGCGGTTCAACGGAGGTCTGGCTGTGCCGAAATGGGCTGCACATCCAGCAAGAGAGAATTGAGGCGATGTAGCTCTTGAGCCGCTAATGTTGAGAGGTTAGGGTGCAACTGAACATCCCATCGGCCATTATCAAACTGAGAGGCGATAGTGCAACTGGTATCTTTTGCATAGGAGTACATAACTGGCAAGGCAAAACGAAGGCGGCCAACTCCTAGCCACTTGTCATGCTAGAACGAGATCTTCTGGCCTTCACCGAGGGAGCAAAGTTTCGTGATTTGGTCACTGAATGTTGTTTGGAGTCCCGGATGAGATCACAGACATGATGAGGAGTCTTGAAATGGTCGAGAAGTAAAGATTGATATATAGGACGATGGTATTCAGACACCGGAAGTGTTTCGGGGGGTACCGGGTACTTATCGGGTCACCGGAAGGGGTTTCGGGCACCCCGGCAAAAGATATGGGCCTTATGGTGGGCCAAGAGGGGAAACACACCAGCCACAAGGGGCTGGTGCGCCCCCCATATGGGCCGGTCTAAGGAGGAGAAGGAAAGGGGAGAAGGGAAAGGAAAGTGTGGATTAGGATTCTCACTTCCTTCCTTCTCCCCCCTCTTTCCTTCCCCCTTGGGAAAACATGGCAGAGGGGCGCAGGGCAAGGCAGGGCCCCTAGGGGGCCGGCGGCCAGCCCTAGGGCGTGACCTGGCCTCTCAGTTCAATTGTGGAAGGGGGGCGCCTAGCACACCCCAGATCAATTATTAGACGTGTGCGGCGCCCCCTCCACCGTTTACACCCGGTCATATTTTCGTAGTGCTTAGGCGAAGCCCTGTGGAGATCACTTCACCATCACCGTCACCACGCCGTCGTGCCGACGGAACTCATCTACTACCTCGATGTCTTGCTGAATCAAGAAGGCGAGGGACGTCACCGAGCTGAACGTGTGCAGAACACGGAGGTGTAGTGCATTCGGTACTTGATCGGTTGAAGCGCGAAGAAATTCGGCTACATCAACCGCGTTGTGAAACGCTTCCGCTTACGGTCTACGAGGGTACGTAGACACACTCTTTCCCTCGTTGCTATGCATCTCCATAGATAGATCATTTCGTGTGCGTAGATTTTTTTTGTTTTCCATGAAACGATTCCCAACACTCCGATGCCGACGTCTAGATTAGTTTTTTTAGTTTTATTTCATTTGAATCAACTAGTTTAAATCTATGTTATGCAATGTAGTTCGAATCATATTGTGTTATCTATGTTATATCCGTATTATGCAATGTAGTTTGAATCAAACCGTGTTATCTATGTTTAAATTTGTGTGAAAAAAGTTTTAGGTATTTAATTTTAAGAGTTCGGCTAGAAACCACATTTCTTAACTCCTGAAATAAAGAGGTAAAGTTTAAGGAGGCATATAGCTAAATTATAAGGGATCATATAGAGATGCCCTTATATGGGTGAGTGTATATATGTGTTTGGGAGCGTATGTGTCGAGATTCTTAGGTTTTTTGGGGAAGTCTACAATGGAAGTTGAGCTTAGGGTGCAAATATAGAAAACAAATCAACATGGGATGTTGGGTCTCCGATGAATGGTCTAGATTGGCTTCTCAAGAGATGGTGGGAGGATATAATCATTTCATGAAATCCATGATAACAAATAGGTATACGCAAAACAAATCCCTCCACCAGATTCCATGTGTCCAGTCCATATGCCATCCCAATCATACAATTGAGAAATGCACCGAGATGTCAGAGATCCGATGGCATGCATTTGTTTTTCCATTTTTTTGCACCCAGGAGTTGATTGTACTCTAGTCTTTCCATAGTAGGGATGTAAATGCTATGGATAATTTTCATTTCGGTTTTGCATCCGCATCTGTGCCTAAGGATATGGTATGCAATTGCACATATCTGCTGGATATGGATGTAGATACGGATTTGGTCAACATGATATCTGAGGGATACGGTAGCGGTTATATCCAGCGGATGTGGATTATCTGAGGTAATCAAATAGAATTATTCAATAAATTAGCCCAATCAACAAGCCCAAATATCCAATTAGCCCACTAACTACAATCATTGCATATAAATTGTTGATGTATTGGTGAAAGTTATGACATTAAATGCTTGTTCACTCTTGTCTAAAAAAATGCGTGTTCACTCTCTAGTATTATGCCGCTGAATATAAATTTGTGTTTTGCACAGTAGAACTAAAATCATGTCTCATTGCACGTATGAACCGATTTCTTTTGTCTGTTTCCGATCTGAGTCCGCTCTGATCTGTAATCCGATAAAATTTGCATTTGATCCGCATCCAGTTATTATCCGCTCCGCTTTAAATTCGATAAAAAAAATTATGCTCAAGGATATGGGAAAAGCGTTGTCAAATCCGATCCATTTACATCCTTATTTCCTTGTTATCCAAGCCTGGATATATAAGAGGATACTACACTTGGTAAATGACTATATGTGGTCATATGTATGTTTCCAAACATTTTATAAAAGATATAAGTGGAGAATTATGCTCTGAAATAATAGTACAACTTTGCAGTAGCTATATGATTGAACTGGCCCGAGTTCAATGAGCGGAACAAATAATGTGATAGAAATGCATGCTGCCTAGATATGGAGGCGGGCAAGCCATTTGTGAGATACGACATGGGCATTACACTCTACTCATACTTTCTTATTGAATTGTTTGGGTCTTTAACTAAAGATCTCTGGGTTGTCTGGCTATTCAGTTTAATTTGAAACTCAAGTAATTTGAGAAAAAAGAATGTGAACCTCAATTCCCACCATCTCCCTACTCACAACTTTTATAGAGAACTTAAAATACATTAAAAATCATATAAATAAGATGGATTTGAAAATTTTCCACCGAAAGGGTTGTGGTTTATGCAAAAGCACTAACACTAGCTTGCAAGAGAAGTAAAACTGCAGCATTGAAAAAGTATGGCACTTGGAAGGGCACTAGATTTGATGCCACTTGTCAATAGGTACAAAGGCTTGACTTGGTGTCCCTGGGTAGCAACGTGGTCAGCAAGCTTTTGCATCACTCAAAAAGCACTTCTTTTCAAAGTTGTTGGTGCATAGTGGCGAAAAGCTATTGTGGTTTTATATCGGATCTATGCTTGCTAGGTGGCATGTCGTGATGTGGTATAATTTTTGACGAAGACATCTTCAATTCGCTTAAAATGTGTCTTATTGTATTGGATTAGACAGTGAGACTCTGCAAGTATTCATAGCTCAGAAGCTAAGGTTAGTGTACCAATCCTACCGTGTTTAAATTTTAGACTTGACATGAATATTCATATTTTTTTTTGTTTCAGACTTTTCAGCACTATTCTTTCAGTGGTATGATGAGTCCGTCGATTGCAACGTGTCTGTGGCGACTTCGTTAATCTCAATATACGTCGGCTCAATTTCTCAAAAATATTCATAGAAGGAAAACAAAAGTATTCATAAGCTTTCTTTTGCCTATGGTGTGGTAAATACCTCGAGAGGCCTAAAATTAACAAAAACAAAGCAAACGATTGGGTGAAATGAGATACTCCTATTAAAATGTTATATAGGTGTCTTGTCAATGCTGTTTTAAGGACCTCTCATCAACGTCGTACCAAATGTTTGAGTCGGAGAACATGAGATCTTTGTATCATCAATAGGCCCATTTCTCACCATCTCATCATCAGATATTTGCTGACAGAACTTGAACGTTATGCCACTTGGTTGCATTATGGAGGATCTTGTCATTAACTTTGATTGGGATGCCGCTCAAAAGGCGAGTAGGTGCATGCCCAAATAATGGAGGCAAGTGACAGCAAGATTCTTACGCCGACCAACGGAGTTAAAAATAAAAATAGGCCCGGGAGGTGGCCACGTCAGACCCAGCTGCTCCACGTAGGCACCCGACGTGGCAGACCTCCGCCACGGCTGCATGGACCACGCGCGCCGATCGATGCACCGAATTCCCCCGGATGCTGCCGGCGTGGCACCGACGGACGGCATCGCGGGCGCCGGCCCAGCAATACTTATCGACAAACAAACGGCGCACGTCTCGCCACGTCACCCCCTCGATGCGTTCTTATCCCCACGATCCGTCCGACGGGCCCTGCCATTCTCCACTCCCCCTCGTCAAAGTCTCAAACCCCCTCGCCTCCCACCTCACTCGCCACTAGCGCCTCCCCCCTCCTCCCGCCGGTCCCTACAAATTCTCGCCGCCCCGCCGGTTCCACCTGCGATTGACGCGCTTCCACTCCCGTTCTTGGAGCCGCTGATTTGGAGCCTTCCGGGTCTGGTTGGCGCTGGGTTGTTCGGGTCGTTTGATCGGGTTTAGAGTTGACCGGAGAAGGGAGGAGTTGCTCTGTTTCTTGGCTTCGGCGGGCGGCGATGCCGGACTCCGACAACGACTCCGGCGGGCCGAGCAACGCGGACTTCTCGTCGCCCAAGGAGCAGGACAGGTTCCTGCCGATCGCCAACGTGAGCCGGATCATGAAGAAGGCGCTGCCGGCCAACGCCAAGATCTCCAAGGACGCCAAGGAGACGGTGCAGGAGTGCGTGTCCGAGTTCATCTCCTTCATCACCGGCGAGGCCTCCGACAAGTGCCAGCGCGAGAAGCGCAAGACCATCAACGGCGACGACCTGCTCTGGGCCATGACCACGCTCGGCTTCGAGGACTACATGGAGCCGCTCAAGCTCTACCTCCACAAGTTCCGCGAGCTCGAGGGCGAGAAGGCCGTCAGCGCCGGCGGCGTTGGCGCGTTACCCTCCCCCGGCGGCTCAGGCTCGCAGCAGAGGGAGTCGACGCCAAGGAACAATGGCGGAGGCGGTGAGGCCGGCGGCTACGGCGGCATGTACGGTGGCGCCGGGGCAGGAGGAGGCGGCGGCGGCATGTTCATGATGATGGGGCAGCCCATGTACGGGTCCCCGCCGGCGGCAGGGTACCAACATCCGCAGCATCACCACCAGATGATGACGGGCGGGCAAGGCGGGTACGGCTACGGCGACGCCGGCGCCGGCGGCGGGTCTTCGTCGTCCTCAGGGTTCGGCAGGCAAGACAGGGCATGACTGTCCCTCCTTGCACGAGCTTGTTCGTTGGCGTATCTGTTTTACTGGTAACTGGAGTTAGGCCAGCCGCCAGGCCAATTAATCTCTACAGTACCTTTTTTGTGTTCTAAATGTGGTTTAAATCGGTCAATTTTATTCCAAATTAGCACCACCAGTGCGACTAGTTGCATTTAGCTCGCTACTGTAAATGGGCTACTGACAAGGTGCATTTACATACAAAAATTAATGGCAAGTGCATTTTGACAGTGTACTGACGAGCATGTTCTGTGGTCACCTGAATGTGCATACTCTGGTTGGGTTGTGGTACTGCCTGATTGGTACTTTTCCGTGGAGATAATTTGGAATATCGGGTGTCGGTTGTGTGATCTCAGGTGTCGGCATGGATAATCCTTTGATGAGGAAATTTATTGCAAATACCAAGTCTTTTGAGTGCTGGTGTACTGCTAAGATATTAGGGTGGTTAGTCTTAGGATCAGCAACTTCGTCAGGTAAACTGTGATATACGGAGCTTCAGTCGGACGCCTTTTCTTACCACAGCTCCGGGTGACTTATTTTACCTGTTCAGGTTTGACTTTAGCTGGTTACAATGTGTTACAACTTAGTACCATGATGGTAACTTCCTTAAAATGATAACCAGAAACGAAGATCACAAGAATGAAACCCTGAATGAAACTGAAGAAACAGCAACTATTTTTTTGTTAACTGATGGAAACACATGACAAAATCCGATTCATTCGTTTCCGAAGCCTCCAACCTCCAAGGTTGACACGTGGATACAAGCCACGCATAAACAAGGCCATTAAACAAATATCGTGAGATGGCACGTCATCAATGTGCAGCTAAACGACAAGCACAAACTGCTGACCTGTGAAGAGTTACCAACCCACCCTGAATTTAATTTAATTCAAAAGAGGCTAGCTAGATAGTGTAAAGTTTATGCAGGCTGAGCAGGCTCTAAAACGTCATTGTTTATCCTCTACGGGCGCGGATCAGCGAGCAGTTAGTTGCACTTAGCTTTCAGTCACAGAGCCACAGGCGGCAAGAAAGGGCGAAACTAAAGGAGAAAAGGCAAGGAAGATAAGGATGGATGGATGGATGGATGGATGGATAGCACTTGTGTTTTACTGCCCTGAGGTGGAAGTTTCCACTGGCCTTTTGGGAGCAGCGGCGAGTGAGGCTGGATTCCATTGGCCAGGGAAAGATCTCGCTGCTAATTGGACGACAGGTACAGGCATTGGCACCATCTGCGGCAGCAGCTTCTTCTTCTTTGCAGAGAGGTCCGGGCCAGGACAAAATTACTGTTATGACCTAAAAGGCTAACAAAATCTCGATTGACCTCGCTTTGAATTTTTTTTCGTTTCTGACCTTTTTGGGTGACGCCAACATCCCTGGTGTCTGGGTTGCGAAGCAGACGCCACGAACCCTGGCGTCTGGCCCCTGGCCCGCACTGCCCGCCTGTCCGTTGACCTGCTGACGTGGCAAAGGGACCAAATGCCAGGGACCTGGCGTCTGGCCCTGGTAGGTTTACACCACGCGCGGCCCAGCCCATCCATCCCCAACATCTCCCTGGCGGCGGCCGAACGCAAGAACAGAGGAAACTTTTCTCTCGCCCCTCTTCTCCCTCACACCAAATCCCCCCTTGATCTACTCCATCCTCCACCCAAATTTGTGGATCTGAGGCCCCGAAGCATCCTTGAGGTATTCTCCCCCATTCCCTCCAATTTGTTTTGATTAGAACATCTCCTTTTGGTTGCATTATTCATCATTGGGAGATGTTAGATGAGTACTTGTTGTTTTTGTTTTAGTAAATTTTGTGTAGTTGTTAGATGGTATAGTTGATTTGTAGATAGTAGATGATGTGTTGTTGAATATGTATGCAATTTGAAATTGTTTGGTTCATATGTAGATTATCCTATTGTCTTATTTTTTTGCAAAAGAGATGATGAAATTGATGGTTGTATGTGACATGATTTGTTTCACAGATTGGGTTGTATAAATTAGATGTTATGTATTTGCATATGTTTTGAATATGAGTGTTTTAAGGGAGAGAGAGATGTTGCATATGATAAAATTGTGCATATGGTTATGTGACACCATATTGTTTGAGAATTTTATTTGATTGAAAGATGATGTGCGTATATTTGAGAAGATGATGTATGCATGTGCTAGTAAATTAGCTATATGTTGAATATATAGATGGCATAATATTTGTTTGAATCTGAGAAAGACTACTTTGGCAAGCAAAAATATTTAGAAAAAATATTATATGTGTGAAGTGGTATGACAATATAGTTGAATATATAGATGGCATATTTTTTTTTGCAAAAGAGATGATGAAATTTGATGATTGTGTGTGACATGATTTGTTCAATAGAATGGCGGATGATGATTATGAAATTTATTTGATGGTGAAATTTGGTACCCTAGATGATATGTGTGCATACGAAGAAGAAAGAAATGATGTTGTTATGTTTGAGAAGAATGGTGTGTTCATATGGCATAACTTGGAGAAGGAAATTTTATTGTTTGATATTGTTCATATATTCATAGATGTTTGTGATTTGTTTTGTAGGATGGCGGATGATGATGGACCTTGGTATGCCGGATTAATCGATGAGTGGGATAAGGAGCATCGTGCTCGTGCCATTGAGAATGGAAAGGTAAGAAGCAAGACTTGTCAAATTTCTTTGTTTCTCATTTGTGTTCTTGTATTGACCAAAACATCATTTTATTTGCAGCTTGTAGTTGCTATGCGCATGAGGGGTCATTCCGCTGATGGCTTTACTTACGACCCGCGGTACGAGCCTTATATTCGGAGATTGGGTCTTCTCCCATTCGTGTTGCAGTTTAAGCGACGCGCTCCGCCGGTGAACCACGCGGCGTTGACCGCACTTGTGGATCATTGGAGGCCGGAGACTCACTCATTCCACCTTCCATGTGGGGAGCTGACGATGACCCTAGAGGACATGGCTATGATAAGAGGCCTTCCTATCAACGGAAAATCTGTTACCGGTCGTGTCAGCGTCGTTAATTGGCGAGAACGGACAGGCATTTTAATTGGTGTTCAGCCCGACGACCCTCAAGAAGGCAAGGCCGATACCGCGAGAGTGAGGCATTCTTGGCTAAAACTAGTCAGAGGAGACACCAATCCGTGCCCTCAGGGTGCCAATGACGTGGTTGTGTAGCAGTACGCGCGGGCCTATCTTTGGTATGTACTAACCAAGGTAGTCTTCTCAGATGCAATCGGGAACTCGGCCCTCTGGATGTTCTTGGAGCTACTCAATAACTGGGATACCCAGTATAGCTGGGGTTCGGCCGCACTAGCATATTTGTATCATCAGGTAAGAGATATTTGCAACCATTTATCTTGCATTTGTCATGCGCCTCCATATCTAACATGTTTGTTTGATTGCAGCTTGACTTGGCGTGTGGGAGGAAGGGAGATACATCCTCATTGTCTGGGTTTGTTTGGAGCCTATCCGTGTGGATGTGGGAGCGGATCCCGGTTGGACGGCCCGATTTCAAGAACCCCCTCATGGCAAACCCACGGGGTAATCATGATGGGTTGCATGATGATGATCCATATCGGCGCCCTACGCTTGCTTACTATTGGGAAAAAGTGACAGTCTACACAGGAAGCTCGCATGTGTGATACAAGTGCTATATGAACGAGCTGGACACCTTGACTGCTGAGCAGGTTTTGAGAAGTTCGATGAGATAAAATTTAGTCAAGAATGAAACTTATGTAGATAACAATGCATCTCTTTGTTTTGCAGGTATATTGGTTGCCTTATGTGGAAGATCGTGACTTTGATCTTAATGAGATGTGCACACGTGATAGCCATCTTTGGCGGGCGAGGTGCCCAATGATATGCTTCTTCGCAGCCGAGTGGCACTTTGTAGACCGTGTGGTAAGACAATTTGGAAGAAGACAAGGTATTCCAATTGAGGAGAGCAAGGAGGAAATGCTATCTCTGCATCGGTAAGCAAGCATGCCTTGAGTATGTAGTAGAGCATTGAATAAGTCAATGTTTGCTAATGCTTTGTCCCGTGCATCTTTTATAGGTTCGATCGAAGGAACAATCAGGATATATCGGATTGGGCAAACAAACACCGTGCGTGGATAGAAATTTGGAATCAAAGAGACACGTTAGTGCAATCAGAGAATAGACCTCACAATCAGTCAGCATATCAGAAGTATCAAGTGTGGTATGCGGATCGTTACCGGTTAAAGCTGAAGCCTGGTTGGACTCATGAGGAGTGGTCGGAGTTGGTGTCTGAAGACCCGGAGACTGCACAAGGTTATCAAACCTTTAACACGGCTGTGAGAGACACCAGAGGGGCTCATGTTGACTATGCACCGATGCATGATGAAATGGTAGTCTGTTTAACCTATTCTAACATACTTGCATCATGTTGTCTTCTTTCAAATACATAAGTTTGGTGTGTTCATGAATTGCAGGGCAGAGAGTTGCTTCTGTGCGTCAACGATGCCAATGTTGCACTGAGTCATCCACCTGGTGGTGCATTATCTGAGAGGATTCTTAGGAGCACGATGGAGGTGTGATCAATATATTATAAAAGTTTCTTTTCGCGGATTATTTATGTGCATCTCATATCATAGCATATTTTGTCTTATTGCAGAAGTTCAAGAAGCGGTTTCATAAGATGGCAGCAATGCTTTCTTGCCATGGTGCTCAGTCCAGTGACGTGTATGCACCTGGTAACTGCGCCGCCACAGCTAATAGACGGCGTTATCTACAGAACGATGAGGACATGGAGGAGGAGTTCGATGAAGAGGAGCCAGCACACCAAGAGGAGCCAACACATCATGAGGAGCAAGAGTATGATGCAACACATCAAGAGGATCATGAGTATGATGTTGATGCTCCACAACCATCACAGGTTACACAATCGACACAAGGCAATGCTTGCTCTAGGAAAGGCAAAGCCATAGCTAAGACACCAGGCAAGAAAGGTAGAAAGAAGAAATGGAACACACAATTCCATAGTCCGGAGTATCCTCATAAGCTTATCCCAATAGGAATGCAAAGATATAAGGCCAACACTGAGGCAGAGGAGGAGGCATACAACGAAGAGGAGGAGGAGGAGACTAGCGAAGAGGAGGAGCCTACACTTGCAACCATTGCGAAGAGAGGAAGGAGGAAGTGAGCTTCTTGTTGTCGTGGTAAAAACTTCTTAGGTTGTCTTGAATTTGGTGTCTTATGTATGCACTTGATGTCTTATGTATGCATGAATTTGTCGTGATGAAAAATCTGTGGACTTGTTGTCGTTTGTATGCAAGAATTTGTCGTGGTGAAAATTCTGTAAATGTGCTATCTTCTGTGTTCTATGAACCTGTCATATTATTATATATGTGCTATCTTCCTGTGTCAAATAGCATGTCAAATATTTTGTACAGGGACCCAGATGCCAGGGTCATTGGCGTCTGGTCTAAGTCAGGGGAGCAGACGCCATGGTCCTTGGCGTCTGGCCCTGATGTAGTAGTTTTTTCATTTTGTTCATATTTTGTCACAACATAGTATCGAATGACATATATATTTTGTTCTAGCAAACACCCATAGTATCGAATGACAAACATTAGTGTTCACATAATAGCAAATGACAAACATAGTTCATGACCACGATGGTCTATGATACAATGTCTCGAATGACATAGCAAATTACAAACATAGTTCAAATTACACAAATAGTCTCAAATGAGAAGTTCATCACATACAATGTCTCGAATGACATAAGTAGTTCATGACCATGATGGTTGAAACGACATGAACATCACATATAACTCGGTTTCCTGTAGCAATGCAAGTCAACAACCCTTTTCCATTCCCATTCTTCCAGCATTTCTTGAATCTTGTCATCATCAGTTATGTTAACCAATTTTCTTTCCCTGGGGCCATCTGACTACCTCCTGCTGACGTAGTACACAAAATCCTCTTCCTTCAACCCTTGTTTCAACATGAATTTATTCTTCAACCAATCGAAAGTGAGGTCCACTTCACTAACTTGCACAATACATGGAGACAAGCCTTGCACATGAACAATAGGGCTAAGCACCCACTGAGTTTCCTTAGCCATCTACAACACACAAATCTCTTAATAGCTAACCTATGATACATTAAACCACGAGGAAAACAAACTAGGGTTTTCACAAAAGTATGATAAATTAAGCAAATAACGATGGCCGATCCATTATCAACCATTCCTCTACGACCACCACTACCTCTAGCACTTGTGCTTCCTCTCCGACCACCACCACCTCTAGCACTTGTGCCTGCTCGACCACCACCTCTAGCATTTGTGCTAGCTCGACCACCACCTCTAGCACTTGTGCTAGCTCGACCACCACCACTAGCACTTGTGCTTGCTCGACCACCACCTCTAGCACTTGTGCTAGCTCGACCACCACCTCTAGCACTTGTACTCCCTCTACGAACACTAGCACCTCTAGCACTTGTGCTCCCTCTACGACCACCACTACCATCTCTAACACTTGTGCTTCCTCGACCACCACCACCGTCACCTCTTCCACCTCGTTCACCATCGGTGCCGCCTCCACGACTTGTTTTTCTTTTTTTAGTTTTCTTATTCTTGCATGTCCGCTCATTGTGTCCCCCTTCACCGCACACCCCACAGTTGATAGTGTCAGGAGCCTCCATGAAATGACCGCTACCAAATTGTTTCATGCCAGTGTATCCAGCCAGGTCATCCATATCACCCCTGAACCTCTTAGTTCTCCTTCTACCCTTCGTCTCCACCTTCAGAAGAGGGTCTGGCCTAATATGAGGACCATGGTACTCAGGCCACTGTGATTGGTCCAAGAAAGGGCGAAATCTTGGCGCCCATGTCAACCTAGTAGCTTCCAGATGGAACTCTTGCATCCGCACGGTTTTTCCATCACAAACATGTATGTTTCTCGCCTTCGCCGCCGTTATCAAATGCGAGTATGGCCAATGATACTTACTAGGCCTCTCGCACTGGCACCACCGAGTCTTCAGTTTCACCTCAAATGCAGCACCACCATATTGTCTACCATCTCGTGTTGTGCCACCTGGCTCATCAATTTGATAGATCATTTCAATTCTATCGAATATGATAACTTGTTGCCGTGAAGACTTGCTTGCTTGTAACTGCAACCATTCATCAACCTTTTCTGGATAATCCTTTTTTTCACCTATCCATTTTGCAGTCTCTTCAAAATGCCTCTGAAAGTACTCATTAAGCTTGAAGAAGGTGTACTCCACTATTGCAGTCACCGGCAATGCACGAGCACCCTTCAACACATTGTTGAAACATTCTACCAGATTGCTCGTCATGTCGCCATATCGCCAACCACCACTGAGGGAGTCTCGAATTAGGGGGTGTCCGGATAGCCGAACTATCATCATCGGCCGGACTCCAAGACTATGAAGATACAAGATTGAAGACTTCGTCCCGTGTCCGGATGGGACTTTGCTTGGCGTGGAAGGCAAGCTTGGCGATACGGATATGTAGACCTCCTACCATTGTAACCAACTCTGTGTCACCCTATCCCTCTCCGGTGTCTATATAAACCGAATGGTTTTAGTCCGTAGAACAACAATAACAACAATCATACCGTAGGCTAGCTTCTAGGGTTTAGCCTCCTTAATCTCGTGGTAGATCTACTCTTGTAATACCCACATCATCAATATCAATCAAGCAGGACGTAGGGTTTTACCTTCATCAAGAGGGCCCGAACTTGGGTAAAACATCGTGTCCCTTGTCTCCTGTTACCATCCGCCTAGACGCACAGTTTGGGACTCCCTACCCGAGATCCGCCGGTTTTGACACCGACATTGGTGCTTTCATTGAGAGTTCCTCTGTGCCGTCGCAATCAGGAAGGATGCCTCTTCCCGTCTTTAAAGACGGTACCATTGCCAAAGGAGCTTTGGCCGCCGGTCAAGCTATCCGGCTAGGTGGTTTTCTTATGACCGCCTGTTCGGCCACCGCTTCGACGATGACCTCTCGGGTCATCAAAAGCGATCTTCGCATCAACTTGGAATTTGCCGAGCAACTGGATCCGATGGAGCTCTCTTCCGTAAACGAGATCTTGGATCGCATCGCCGCCCTGGGAGTCGCTACAGACTACGATCAGATTGGGCTTAAAACCAATCTAAGAGAAATTAACTCTCCCCAGGCTACCCACCACGTTGCTGTGGTAGAAGAACAACGCGGCGACTCTTCTTCTGCGTTAAAAACCAGTTATGTCCAGATTCCCGATCCCTCCACGCCGGATTCCTGCGGAGGGATGAACGTCAATCAAGTACTGAACCTAAAGTCAGGCAGCGGACTAGATTCGTTGGACGACCTCCAACAGTCCAAACTTCCAAATCCGGAAACTCCTCGGCCTTTGAGCCTCAGATTGGATGGGGTTCCGATTTAGTTCCACCCGCACACCCAAACACAAGCGATCTATCTCAAATACGGCAAGAGCCCGATGAAACAGTACATCATTACTGGGCCAGATTCCTCCTGGTTATGGACAGGATAAAGGACTGCCATGAGGAAAGCGCAATCTCTATTTTCTGCAACAATTGCACGGACAAGGGAATCATGAACGCCATAAGTCGTCGCGAGGTCACGCGCTTCGCCGACCTGGCAACCATAGTACGAAAATACTGTGCGATGGAGAGTGCCTGGAAAACCGAAACCAGATTTTGGGACAATCCGGCCCTGAACACAACCTTAGTCCGGAATAAAAGGGTGCACCATACTCAAGCACCTGGGTCAAAAACCAAAAAGCAAAAACCCCCTAAAGGGTACGGAACCGTACTGGAGGGATGGCTCAGCGAACCCTGCAAAATCCATAATACAGAGGGCGCCACTCCAACACATAGCCTTCGAGCATGTTGGATACTACGGCAGGTGGCCAAAAGTGGCGAAGGGCTTTTAACCCCGGAGAACCAGCCCAACAGTACCCGTATGGTATTAACAGTCTTCGAGACTTTTGCATCAAATAATATGCGGAAACGAACAATCCGCAGCCTCGCCGAAGTCTACCAAGTAGCAACAACAAATCCATGGAGCGACACGGCTATCACCTTCAATGCCAGCGATGAACCTAAATTCCGAACAACCTGAGCACCAGCCGCATTGGTCCTCAGTCCAATAGTGGACGGCTTTCGTCTTACCACGGTACTCATGGATGGCGGCAGCGGATTAAACCTCATCTACGAGGAAACCCTCCAAAAAATGGAAATAGACTGGAGCCGCATTGAGCGAAGCAGCACAACCTTTAGAGGAATAATCCCTAGTCGGGAAGTATGCTGCACAGGAAAAATCACACTAGATGTGGTGTTCGGCTCGCCGGACAACTACAGGTCTGAGGAAGTCACGTTCCAAGTGGCCCCGTTCAGCAGCGGATATCACGCTCTATTAGGGCGAGAGGCATTCACAATCTTCCAAGCCGTACCCCATTACGGGTACATGAAGCTCAAAATGCCCGGGCCCAATGGAATCATCACTCTGTTCAGTGATCCGGACATAGCACTCCGCAAATAAGACAGCCGCACTAGCCCTAGAGGTACTATCTGAAGCCCTAGCGGCAGAAGAACTCACTGCACTACGCTCCACGGTGAATAGGGATGATGTGATACTCGATAAGAGATCTAACTCCACATCTTTTAAACCAGCAGACAACATAGTCAAATTCCAAGTCCATCCAACAGACCCCACAAAGACGGCCTCCATTGGGGCACAATTAAACCCTGATGTAGAAGCCGCACTACGAGAATTCCTTCGGGAAAATTAGGACATTTTTGCCTGGCACCCTTCAGATATGCCAAGAATCCCATGCAGGCTGGCAGAGCACACCCTAAATATCCTAAAAGGATTCAAGCCAGTCAAACAGGCTCTTCGACGATTTTTCCGATCCTAAAATACAGGCAATGGGGGAGGAGCTAGCCAAACTATTACAAGCCGGATTCATCAGAGATATAAAACATCCGGACTGGCTAGCGAACCTGGTAATGGTACGAAAAAAGGAAAAATCCTGGTGCCTTTGTGTGAATTTTAAAGACCTTAATAAGGCCTGTCCAAAGGATCCTTTCCCCCTCCCCCGCATCGACCAAATCATCGATGCTACTGCGGGGCACGATTCATTGTGCTTCCTCGACGCATACTCCGGATACCATCAAATCAAGATGGCGGAAACAGACCAGGCTGCAACGGCATTCATTACTCCATATGGACCATTCTGCTTCAACACAATGCCCTTCGGACTTAAAAATGCCGGCGCAACATATCAGCGCATGATTCAGACATGTCTGGCTACCCAGATCAGCAAAACAGTGGAGGCATACGTAGACAATGTGGTCGTTAAGACCAAACACGTCGAAACTCTAGTAGACGATTTGAGGCTCACATTCGACAACCTCCGAGCATACGACATTAAGCTCAACCCGGAAAAATGCGTTTTCGGCATACCAGCCGGAAAGCTCTTGGGCTTCATCGTATCCCGTAGAGGAATTGAAGCAAACCCAGGCAAGATCTGAGCTCTGTCACAATTGGATATCCCAAAAGACCTCAAACAAATACAAAAGCTGACTGGATGCGTGGCGGCTCTAAGCCGCTTCATCTCCCATTTGGGAGAAAAGGCATTGTCTCTTTATCGCCTCCTCTGGCGCACCAAACACTTCGAGTGGACGGATGCTGCCATGGCCGGACTCGAGGAAATAAAGGCCATATTAGCAACAAATCCGGTCCTGGCCGCGCCCAACCTAGGCGAACCAATGTTATTATATATCGCGGCAACCCATCAAGTTGTCAGCGCAGCGCTCGTCGTCGAACGAGAAACAAAAGGACACAAATTCCCTCTTCAAAAACCAGTGTACTACGTATCCACTGTCTTAACTCCATGCAAGTCCCAGTATCCATACTATCAAAAGATAGCGTACGCGGTGTTCATGGCATCCCGGAAGCTGCGACACTACTTTCAAGAGTGCTCGATAACAGTGGCCTACGAAGTCCCTCTCAACGACATTATAAACAACCGCGACGCGACGGGCAGGATTGCAAAATGGGCCATTGAGCTCTTACCATTTGACATAACCTACAAACCAAGGCGAGCTATAAAGTCGCAAGTTTTGGCTGACTTCATCGCCGAATGGGCCGAAGCCAAACTCCCTAAAGAGTACGGCGCATACTCCAATTGGATCATGCATTTCGACGGCTCCAAAATGTTGGCCGGCTTGGGGGCTGGCATCGTACTGACGTCCCCAACCGGAGACACAGTCCAATACGTACTTCAGATAATGTACACGGACTCCAACAATGCAGCCGAATACGAGGCCCTTCTACATGGTCTTCGGATGGCAATCTCCATGGGTATTCAACGCCTAGAGGTGCGCGGGGATTCAAACCTCGCAATATCCCAAGTAAATGGAGATTTTGACGCCAAGGATCCGAAAATGGCAGCCTATCGTAACGCCGTCCCTCCAAACATCTTCCTGGAGCGGCTCTTTAAGCCATCCGTACTATGGGAGGAGGAGTCCGGAAATAGCAACCCGGAACCAACCGCGCCACCCAACACGGAACATTCTGACACAGTCGGTGGCTCAGCCAATGAAATAACACCCTCAGCCCACGAAATAATGGCAGTAATCGCCCCGTGGATAGAACCATTCCTAGCCTACTTAACTAAGCAGGAACTTCCCGAAGACCAAAATGAGGCCCGCCGCATAGTTCGGCGATCTAAAGCCTATAAGGTCCATGAGGGAGAACTTTATAAGAAAAGCACAACCGGAGTCCTTCAAAGGTGCATCTCCGAAGAGGAAGGGCGAAATCTCCTGGCTGAAATTCACGCCGGACTCGGCGGGCACCACGCCGCAGCCCGGGCCCTTGTAGGCAAGGCCTTCCGTACAGGATTTTATTGGCCGACTGCCCGGGAAGATGCTCAGGACTTAGTCCAACGATGCGTCAGTTTCCAGCTCTTTGCTAATCAAAGCCACATGCCACCCACCGCCCTCAAAACTATACCCATCACCTGGCCGTTCGCGGTCTGGGGGCTTGACATGGTCGGACCCCTTAAAGGGGGAACCCACAAGCAAAAATACCTATTGGTCATGGTGGACAAATTCACCAAATGGATAGAGGCCAAACCAGTTAAAACGGCCGAATCCAGACCCGTGATAGACTTCATATCCGGGGTAGTACACCGTTATGGTGTCCCCCACAGCATCATCACTGATAACGACACGAATTTCACGGCCGACAAGGTTATACTCTGGTGCAAAAACATGGGCATCAAGCTCGACTACGCTTCAGTCTATCACCCCCAAACTAACAGTCAAGTCGAACGGGCAAACGGTCTAATCATGAGCGGCATCAAACCCAAACTAGTGCGGTACCTCATGGAATCTAACACGCACTGGGTAGAGGAGCTCGACTCTGTACTCTGGGGGCTGCGGACCACGCCGAACCGCACTACCGGATTCACACCATTTTTATGGTGTATGGCGCAGAGGCAGTTCTGCCCTGCGATATAATTCATGACTTACCTCGCGTGCGCATGTACGAAGAAAGAGAAGCCGAGTTGGATCGGCAGGACAGTTTGGACGCCTTAGAGGAGGAGCGGGACGTGGCAAAAGATCGTTCCACATTCTATCAGCAGCAGGCTCGAAGATATCAAAGCAGAGAAGTACGGGCCAAAACTTACAATGTTGGCGAACTTGTTCTACGCCTGCCGGACAAGAAAAAGGACAAACTTAAGCCCAAATGGGAAGGTCCCTTCATCATCGACCAAGTCTTGACCGGCGGAGCATACCGTCTGCGTAACGCCTCTAACAACCGACTCAAGCCGAACCCATGGAACGTAGCCCATCTCCGAAGATTCTACGCCTAGCGCCGGACTCACAGTTCGTCTCCCTCCCCCGTCCACCTTTTACATTTTCGCTGTCTCTTGTTCTCCTCCTCCTTTCCCCTTTTTGTTTAGTAAAAAGCCTTTGACGGGCTGATCTGCGCATTGTTCGCACACACTTGATGTGCTACTCGCACTCATTATACCTGGGGGCTTCTTTAACAGAAGCTTATTTATACGGGCTTCATGCCCAACACATGTGTCATACTTCCGCATGTACCTTTTATTCACCATTATATGCATCGATATGACTTAAGTTTTGGCCAAGCTGGGTTGCCTGGCTCCTGTGCTTACCCCTACGTTCCCGATTGTTCGGCTAGGAGGTAAAGGGAGCACCTCTGCGATTGTTACTGCCGGGTCAGCCGGATGTGTACCTCAGACTGGGTGAAGCCGAAAGCTAGCATTCTTAAGGGAATATTCGGTCGGTGACTTGAAAGATGATTTATTACTTATTTAAACTTATCTACCCCCAGATGCTTTTTCTGCTCTTTTCGCAGTACGGACATGCACCTTAGGGCATGCCTCCCAGGGAAAGGAACCCCTAACGGAACTATTCTCCCTGGAAGATGTTTCTTACTAACCATGTAATATAACATAACTAGTTGGGCACTTGTCTGATAAAGCACTAATGACCCCTACGCCTGGTCTCCATGCATGCCCCGGTTTTTATAACCGCTAGGGTATTCGGACACACTCCGGACTGTTGGGTCCCGAGGTTGAAGCGAAAAGGTCCGCAAAGACAAACGATCTACAATCCGTCTAGAAGGCATTTTACATGTCATTTTAATTACATCGTCAAATTGATTGATTGAACTCCTCTTCAATCCCATCTAACAGACTGTCTAGTTTACAGTCCCATTGGGAATATTTCGCGGCCAACTCTACTTGGCCGTACATTAAGCTCACAGGGATCTCCTTCCCATCGGGCCCCACAGGTCCGACCTCGGCCATGTGGTTTGGATCAGCCTTCGTGTACCGCGTCTTCACCATGGCCCAGGCCTCTCTGGCGCCTTGACGGCAGGCTGATATCTTCCACAGACGGAAGCGCTGCCGTATTCCCTGAAGCTTGTCAGCAAGCCCTCCAAGACCCTCTGGTAGGAAGATGGATGGCCACAAGGCCTGGACGACGCCGCTCATCGCCTGGCGAATATGTTCGTGCAGTTGCAGCAGCTCGGGAAGAAGGTCACCCGTGGAAGCAGGCATTTCCTCCGCCGGACGACCCATGAGCACACCTACATACACATTTCTATCAATCGACTTCCTCCCGGAACTCTTCTTTTCAAAAGAGTTTGCTCAAGCACTTACTGTAAATGCCGCGACGAAGCCGCCGATTCTCCTTTACGGAGTCAGACAGCTGGACCCGAACATCTTTTAGTTCTTCGCCCTGCCGGGTGTTGGCATCTTGGAGTTTGTTCCTCTCCTGCTGCACCCTCATAAGCACCTTCTCGCCGGCCTTCAGCTGGCGTAGCAGATGTTGCTTGTCCGGTTCCAGTCCGGCACCCTCTGCAATTCAATTGTCAGACTTACGCACATGCCGCACTTCATAAACTACTTATCTTTTCAAAGTACGTATTACCAGAGGGAGTCTCTGTGACTCCTCCTGCGGCGGCTAGTGTAGCCTCAAGTTGGGCCTTGCACTCTTGAAGCTCCTGGGACAGACATGTATTCTTCTCCGTAAGATCCTGCACAAACAAATGATCCTTAAATCAGTTATTCTAACTATTTTAAGTCTCGGGGGCTACTGGCATATATAACTATTAAAATTCCTCACCTGTATGTCTTTCACATACTGCTCCGTGGCTCTGGTTAGACCATCTTGAGTGGCACGGAGGTGCGCGTCTCCCGCATTAAAGGCATTTAGTGCCTCCGGAGAGAAACACGCGTCACGAAGAACCATCCGGCGGCACCTGTGATTCATGGCGCTCTCCACCTCAGACCTGGTGGCGGATAGCCTGTCGGCATCCTCCATTGGAGGAGCATCCGGCTCATGCCTTGTGTTCGCCTCCCCTTCCGGACCACGCGTTGGAGCATGGCTGGCGGAGGCTTGATTGACAACCTCCCCGGACACTGTCTGGCGAGCGCTCTTTCTCCTGGAAAAATCATGAGCGTTAATATACCTCCTAGGAATCTTTCCCTTAAAAACAGCGGTGCGCCGTACCGTTGCGGCGACGTTTCAATTCGCGCCGCACTCCTCTTCCGCCTGCTGGGTCGAACTGACCCTTGTTGGTCAGCCGCCGTGGGTTCGGCTTCCCACCTTAAAGGCGCCTCCTGCGATGCACCATTGGTATACGATGGTCAGAAATGAGCATGGATCAAGTGATGGTGTCAGGACTCCGGTCGTAGTCACCTGGGAAGCCGGAGATAAACCGGGGTAGTCAGCCATAATGGCGACTAGAGCATTGTCCATGCTAAGTTGGTGGAACACCCCGTCAATTAGCTCCACCTTTATGTCCGGATCCTCTTCGGAGGCCAGATCAAGGGATCGTCCCGGATCCTCGGGCTTTGGGGTCAGGCTTCGTATGCCCTCCACGTCCCGGCGTAGCTCCTGCGTCAAAATCACAAAGTGAGACACTTGACTTATGGAATATGGATCGGATAGATAAACGTCCGCTTACCCAGCTCTGAGGGTTATTCATGGAGAATCCATTCAATGGACTCGTGCGGAGGAAGTCCTCCTTCTCCCCCTTGTACAAGCCGGACAGGATCTTCACCAGATCGGCGGCCGATCCCGGCCCCTTGCGGCCGTGACGGGTGGCATCATCCTCCGCGTTGAAATCCCACATGGGGTGGCCCCTATATTGGAGCGGCTGCACCCCTCGCATAATGCACGTGGCCATGACTCCAATCATGGTCAGTCCAGAGTGGGCCAGTAACCTAATCCGGCCCATCAGATATTGGACGCTCCCATCATCTTCCCGTTGAGGGCTCCGCGGGCGCCAACTCAGGCATTTCTTCAAGGGAGCGTTGCTGAACTCCGGGAGGCCGATCCGAACTGGATCCGGCAGTGGGGCGTCTTCCATATAAGACCATTCCAAAGGCCAGTCTTTGGACACCTTCTTCGGGGTTCCGGATAGATATCCGGTCCCGGCGATGCGCCATATTTCGGCTCCGCCCACTTGATATATGGACCCCTCATGAGAACGGGGTACGAGGCAAAACAATCTCTTCCATAGCGCAAAATGGGGCTCGATGCCCAAGAACAGCTCGCAAAGAGCCACAAAACCCGCGATGTGCAGAATGGAGGCAAGTGTAAGGTGGTGAAGCTGGAGTCCATAGAACTCCAGGAGCCCCCGGAGAAACGGATGTATGGGAAATCTGAGTCCCCTTATTAGATAAGGGACGAAGCATACCCTCTCTCCTTTGGAAGGATTGGGAGCGCTCTCCGCCTGCTTTCCACCCCTGTAGGTGGCCAGTCCGGCTCGAGCCGGAACCATGAAGGCTGGGGGAAGATATCCCCCGGTTTGGAGCATCACTAGTTCGCTGTGTGGAACTGAACATCTCCCCCAATCTCCTGGCTGAGGGCTGGGAGCGCGAGAGGAGGAGCCGCGTCGACTATCCATGATGGAATGGATTTCTGTCAGAGGCGCTTCGATGAGTACTTGCGGAAGGAGGATGGTGTGAGTTGGATCTAGATCCTCGCCTCTCTTATAGGCAGCTCATTCGCGCGGCTAGGGGGTAAAATGCAAAAATACCCTAGCTTTTCGCATTCTTGCGACACGTGGAAGAGGCCCATTATTGGACGTGGAAGCCAAGGAGCTCAACATTTATAAGGAAGCCGGACACTATTTGGCAGGCACATGGAATTTGAAGGAGAACCCGCCTTGCAACGCCGAAGACAATATATGCGCCGGACTGGTCGTCATTGAAGCCTGGTTTGGGGGCTACTGAGGGAGTCCCGGATTAGGGGGTGTCCGGATAGCCAAACTATCATCATTGGCCGGACTCCAAGACTATGAAGATACAAGATTGAAGACTTCGTACCGTGTCCGGATGGGACTTTCCTTGGCGTGGAAGGCAAGCTTGGCGATACGGATATGTAGATCTCCAACCATTGTAACCGACTCTGTGTAACCCTAGCCCTCTCCTGTGTCTATATAAACCGGATGGTTTTAGTCCGTAGAACAACAATAACAACAATCATACCGTAGGCTAGCTTCTAGGGTTTAGCCTCCTTGATCTCGTGGTAGATCTACTCTTGTAATACCCACATCATCAATATCAATCAAGCAGGATGTAGGGTTTTACCTCCATCAAGAGGGCCCGAACCTGGGTAAAACATCGTGTCCCTTGTCTCCTGTTACCATCCGCCTAGATGCATAGTTCAGGACCCCCTACCCGAGATCCGCCAGTTTTGACACCGACAACCATCGTCATGAGCGCGTGCCCACTTGTGCTTCTCGCTTAAATTCCTAGTTAAGAAGTCTTTTCCCCCTTCATTCACCGCTGCAAAGAGTTTGTTGTACAGAGCATCGAAACCTTGGGTGGTGAAGGCCACACATACATGGGTAAGGTCTTTGCTGAGCTCCTTGCTCTTACATGCCCGGTAAAAGTTGGCCACGAAATGCCTCATGCAGCATCTGTGGTGAAGCTTTGGAAATCCTGGAATAACAATGTCCATTGCCTTGAGTATGCCATGATGCCGGTCCGATATGATGCATACCTCCCTAGCCCCAATCACATTGTGCCTAACATGACCCATGAACCACTCCCAGTTGTCTTGGTGCTCGGAAGGCACCAAAGCAAATGCACACGACAACACGTTGTTGTTTGATGAGTGTGCCATTGCTACCATTAGTGTGCCCTTGTATCTACCGGTCAAGAACGTGCCATCTATAGACAAGACCGGACGACAATGCTGAAACGCCTCCACACATTGTCCATAACTCCAGAAGGCACGCTGGAACACTCCCTCGTGATCCTCGACCACATGAAACATGCCCGGGTTCCTATGTGCAATGGCGGCCAACAACCTTGGGAGCTGGTTGTATGCTTCTTCATAACCACCATACAACATCCTAATAGCATTTGCCTTTGCCTTCCATGCCTTCCCATACTTGACTTCATAACCAAATTGTTTTTTCACCGTCCGCATGAGAAACCTCACTTTCACAGTGGGATCAAAGCCTATGTCTTTCATCCATTTGTATCTGAGATACTCAGATGTGAGTTGACGGTGTGTCTTTCTAAGTCGTTTAGATGGAGGTTTGCATCTATGAGTGGAAACACAACTTTTTAACACCCATTCTTCGGTTTCTTTAAGCTTTCTTGCACGAACCTTCCATGGGCATCCTTCTTGCTCACACACCATGGTGTAATGCAACTTCATGTCGGAGTGCTCAACATAAAATGGCCTATGGTTTCGAATGGCATAGTCAGCCAACCAAAACTTCAGCATAGGCAAGCTCAGAAACTTCACTCCTTTCTTCAAATAAGCATTCTCGTCCTCATTCTCCACCCTTGGTTCTCCTGGATCCGGGCATGGTGTTGGCTCAATCACCGTCATTCTCATTCCACCGTCAACAATAGCTTTATGGGCAAGGCTGAGATCTTTAAACAAGTGAGTTCTTTTTTGTAAGCCCGTCAGCTCAAAGTGGATTTGGTTCTCCTCCTTTGTGAATCCATCCTCGTCCAACTGTTCAACTGGACCCTCGTCATCCGAGTCATAGGCATATTGACGCCTAAAAGGCAAGTCACGATCCATGTCCTTTTGCGCTATGTACGCATCCAAGTCACCAACATCATTACCATGAAACCCTTCCTCTTGCTCTTCGTTGTCATCATAAGCATCTTCATCCTCTTGAATTACTCCGTCACTAGCAATCACCTCAACTTCATTTGCTTGGCTAGTTGGTGGTTGGCTAGAAGCATTGGGGGCATACAACTCAACCTCATTTGCTTTGATAGATGGTACACAGGGATGTGGTGGGGGATAAACATTGGGGGCATCAACCACAACCCTATGCTCAACAAGTGGCACCATTGTCCTCTCGCTCATGTCATCCATTGGGGAAGAGACATGCCGGTTCAAATCAAAGGTAAACCGAGGAGATTCAACCTTGGTGGCAAACAATTCAAGTGACTTGTCTTCCGATTGGGATAGTTTTTCCTTGTATACATCCCAATGCAAATCTGAGGTGATAGGCATACTTTTCAAGCGAGATTTGGCTCCAACTCCAACATCATACCTTCCTATTAACTTAACATCAACATTGGTGTCCATCCACTTCAAAACTTGTCTCACTTTTGCAACAACATCCTCATAGCTAGGGCTTGTATCAAAAACAAATGGTTCCTCACCCGTGTCGGCATTGTTACTCAAGAATGCCTCCTTGTCAATGTAATGAACATTAACAAGTCTCTCCATCTAAAAATAACATGAATGCATTTAAGACTTCAATGAGAATTGGTGTTTATCCAAATACATCTTATTATATCCAAATCATATCAACACTAAATTATTGGTGATGTCCACAAAAGTATCACTAATTAACACACACTAAGCAAAGTTAACCCTAACCACTAACTAACCCTAACCCCCAATCTTTCTACTCAACAAACATATATTGCTACTACACACCATGCATAGCACTATATTATCAAAGTTAACCAAGCCATTCACACTAACATAAGGGGGAGAAAACATGAACTAGGGTTCCACCAACATGTATAAAATGCAACCAAAATAACAAGATTTAACAAAAAATAATTGGATGATTTGGGGGAGATTACCAAGAGCAGCAAAGTGATGGAAAGATCCACCTAAGGGATGCACCTTTTGGAGATGATTTGAGGGGGAGCTTGAGGGGTAGGAGAGAGTATGAGAGCTCCAAGTGTTCTTCAAGCTCGGGTTGTGGATTGGGGAAAGTGTGTGGGGTGGGTCCCACACACTCTCCTGTGGGTTATCCACTTACCAGGGCCAGACGCCAGGGTCCCTGGCATCTGGCCCCTTTGCCACGTCTGCAGGTCAACGGGCAGTGCGGTCCAGGGGCCAGACGCCAGGGATCCTGGCGTCTGCTTCGCAATCCAGACGCCAGGGATGTTAGCGTCACCCAAAAAGGTCAGAATCGAAATTTCTTTTGAAACAAGGTCAAATCGGGATTTTGTTAGCCTTATAGGTCACAACAGTAATTTTTTCCTCCGGGCCACCTCGATTTTGCCCTATGCATGGGGAGAAGAAGCATGCTGAAAGACTGGTTTGGTTTGACATTTCTCATTATTGAGGTCGCTGTCCCTCACTCACTCACTCACTCGCTCTTGGCGAGGAGACACATGTTGCTGGGGAGATCGAAGGTGAGATATTCTTGGCCGTGTGGTAAAAGCGAGAAAGAGAGAATCGCTTGGTGCAAAGGGGGCCGAGGTACACATGGGAACGGGAGTGGAAAAGTATGCCGTGCGCGCGCTTTGGCATCGGGACCTGCCAATTTGTTATGAGAGGATATGTGCAGAATTTTAGGCGTGGAACTTTCAGACAGCGATACTAATTTGGTGCTTGTACAACAGTCTAGACAGATGTTGCTTCCGGCACCCTCCCACATCAGTTACAGACAATACCATGGTTAACACTTAGGGCATGCCCAATGGGCAGCCTCAACCTGCTACCCCGCAAGTCCACGTAGGTCCGGAGTTAGGCTCGGATAAAAAGCTATAGCCATGCAGGTGGAGGTGTAGCTTGCAGAAGAGTCTGCCTCTTCAGGCGTGAAAGGTAAAGAAAATAGAAAAGTGGACCGAAGAGTGATGCATGCAAGAAGAGAGGCAGAGAGAGAGAGGAAGGAGAACGACACGCATGCATGTGAGAAAAAAGATATTGCATGATGGTCTACAAGGTGCAGTCACCATTGGCTAGTAAATTTCAGAAATGGTGGCCTCATTATTTTTCCTTAGATAAATAGCTCAGGCAGCATGGAGGACATGCTTCCGTTGTTCATGCCCTTTCGTCGATGTATCTAGGAATAATCCCTACATATAGATCTCGTAATTTGTGAGTATGAGATACGACATGCATATGTACAATTTGTCACTGGATAGTGAAAGACAACATCACTACTTAGGGCGTGTTTGGCAACTATAGTGACCGGGGCTGGCTAGCTCAAGCCTGGCTCACATGAGGCTGGTTGAGAAAATGCAGCCTCTAAACCAACATCTGCAATATGTTTGGTTGCTCGTATTTAGTTCTCACGCATTAGGGGCTAGATTAGCACACGATGTTTGGTTGCCCGCATTGTCTAAACTCACACATAAGCCCGCTATTTGGTTGCATGCAATGCATGTTGTCTGATAACCTCTTCGGTGCGGTGGTGAGGTTACCAGCACACATCAGCGTCAGGAAGAACAAACACAACAAAACATAGTAGTACTAGCAGTTATAAATATTGTGCCACACATAAACAAACAAGTTCAAACACAAATCAGTTCAATATATAACTAAAGCAACTGGAGCATACGAGGGGCTGTCCTAGGCGTTCACTGCGAAGGCGTAGTCGTGCCTCCCGCACCTTGTCACCACTTCAATGCTTCGTCATTGGAGACGATGACTGCTACCTCTTGAGCTTGCGTTGGTTTTCCCTTGAAGAGGAAAGGGTGATGCAGCAAAGTAGCGTAAGTATCTCCCTCAGTTTTGAGAACCAAGGTATCAATCCAGTAGGAGACGACGCACAAGTCACCGAATACATGCACAAACAATCAACAACTTGCACCCAACATGATTAAGGGGTTGTCAATCCCTTCATGGTCACTTGCAAAAGTAAGATCTGATAGAGATAGATAAATGGTAAAGTAAATATTTTTGGTTTATAGATCGGAAAGTAAAGATTGCAAAATAGTAGATCGGAAACTAGCAAGATGTAAACGAGATTCAATATAATGGAAAAGAGACCCTGGGGTCATAAGTTTCACTAGTGGCTTCTCTCAAGATAGCAAATATTACGGTGGGTGAACAAATTACTGCCGAGCAATTGATAGAAAAATGCATAGTTATGACGATATTTAAGGCAATGATCATGAACATAGGCATCACGTCCGTGTCAAGTAGACTGACTCCTGCTTGCATCTACTACTATTAGTCCACACATCGACCGCTATCCAGCATGCATCTAGAATATTAAGTTCATAAAGAACGGAGTAACGCATTAAGCAAGATGACATGATGTAGAGGAATTAACTCAAGCAATATGATGAAAACCCCATCTTGTTATCCTCGATGGCAACAATACAATACGTGCCTTGCTGCCCCTACTATCACTGGGAAAGGACACCGCAAGATTGAACCCAAAGCTAAGCACTTCTCCCATTGCAAGAAAGATCAATCTAGTAGGCCAAACTAAACCGATAATTCGAAGAGACTTGCAAAGATATCAAATCATGCATATAAGAATTTAGAGAAGAACCAAATAATATTCATAGATAATCTTGATCATAAATCCACAATTCATCGGATTTCGACAAACACACCGCAAAAGAATATTACATCAAATAGATCTCCAAGAACATCGAGGAGAACATGGTATTGAGAACCAAAGAGAGAGAAGAAGCCATCTAGCTAATAACTATGGACCCGAAAGTCTATGGTAAACTACTCACGCTTCATTGGAGAGGTAATGGTGTTGATGTAGAAGCCCTCCGTGATCGAATCCCCGTCCGGTAGGACGCCGGAAAAGGTCCCTAGATGGGATCTCATGGGTACAGAAGGTTGCGGCGGTGGAAAAGTGGTTTCGTGGCTCTCCTGGATGTTTCCAGGGTATAAGAGTATATATAGGCGAAGGAACTAGGTCAGGGGAGCCACGAGGGATCCACGAGGGTGGGGGGCGCGCCCTACCCCCTGGGCGCACCCTCCTGCCTTATGGCTTCCTCGTTGCGTCTCCGACTTAATCTCCAAGTCTTCTGGTTTGCTTTCGGTCCAAGAAAGATCATCGCGAAGGTTTCATTCCGTTTGGACTCCGTTTGATATTCCTTTTCTGCAAAATTCTAAAATAGGCAAAAAAACAGAAACTGGGACTGGCCCTTAGTTAATAGGTTAGTCCCAAAAATAATATAAAATAGCATATAAATGAAGGAAATATGCCCTAGAGGCAATACTAAAGTTATTATTTATTTCCGTGTTTCATGATAAATGTTTATTATTCATGCTAGAATTGTATTAACCGGAAACTTAGTACATGTGTGAATACATAGACAAACATAGTGTCACTAGTATGCGTCTACTTGACTAGCTCGTTAATCAAAGATGGTTAAGTTTCCTAACCATAGACATGAGTTGTCATTTGATTAACGGGATCACATCATTAGGAGAATGATGTGATTGACTTGATCCATTCCGTTAGCTTAGCACTTGATCGTTTAGTATGTTGCTATTGCTTTCTTCATGACTTATACATGTTCCTATGACTATGAGATTATACAACTCCCGTTTACCGGAGGAACACTTTGTGTGCTACCAAATGTCACAATGTAACTGGGTGATTATAAAGGAGCTCTACAGGTGTCTCCGAAGGTACATGTTGAGTTGGCGTATTTCGAGATTAGGATTTGTCACTCCGATTGTCGGAGAGGTATCTCTGGGCCCTCTCGGTAATGCACATCACTATAAGACTTGCAAGCAATGTGACTAATGGGTTAGTTGTGGGATGATGCATTACGGAACGAGTACAGAGACTTGCCGGTAACGAGATTGAGCTAGGTATTGAGATACTGACGATCGAATCTCGGGCAAGTAACATACCGATGACAAAGGGAACAACGTATGTTGTTATGCGGTTTGACTGATAAAGACCTTCGTAGAATATGTGGGAGCCAATATGAGCATCTAGGTTCCGCTATTGGTTATTGACCGAAGATGTGTCTCGGTCATGTCTACATAGTTCTCAAACCCGTAGGGTCCGCACGCTTAACGTTTGGTGACGATTTATATTATGAGTTATGTGTTTTGATGCACCGAAGGTAGTTCGAAGTCCTGGATGAGATCGGGGACATGACGAGGAGTCCCGAAATGGTCGAGATGTAAAGATCGATATATTGGACGACTATATTCGGACATCGCAATGGTTCCGAGTGATTCGGGTATTTTCGGAGTACTGGGGAGTTACGAGAATTCACCGGGAGAAGTATTGGGCCTTATTGGGCCATACGGGAATAGAGGAGAGAGGCCAAAAGGAAGGAGGCACGCGCCCCCCTCTGGTCCGAATTGGACAAGGGGTGCAGCCCCCTTTTCCTTCTCCCTCTCCCCCTCTTTCCTTCTCTCCTACTCCAGAAAGGAAAGGGGAATCCTACTAGGACTTGGGAGTCCTAGTAGGACTCCCCACACTTGGCGCGCCCCCTCTAGGGCCGGCCTCTCCCTCCCTCCTTTATATACGGGGGAGGGGGCACCTCTAGACAGAACAATTGATCTCTTGATCTCTTAGCCGTGTGCGGTGCCCTCATCCACCACATTCCACCTCGGTAATATCGTAGCGGTGCTTAGGCGAAGCCCTGCATCGGTAGCATCATCAACACCGTCATCACGCTATCGTGCTAACGGAACTCTCCCGCAAAGCTCTGCTGGATCAGAGTTCATGGGACATCATCAAGCTGAACGTGTGCTGAACTCGGAGGTGCCGTACGTTCGGTACTTGATCGGTCGGATCATGAAGACGTATGACTACATCAACCGCATTGTGTTAACGCTTCCGCTTTCGGTCTATGAGGGTACATGGACAACACTCTCCCCTCTCATTGCTATGCATCACCATGATCTTGCGTGTGCGTAGGAATTTTTTTGAAATTACTATGTTCCCCAACAGTGGCATCCGAGCCTGGTTTTATGCGTAGATGTTATATGCACGAGTAGAACACAAGTGAGTTGTGGGCAATACAAGTCATACTGCTTACCAGCATGTCATACTTTGGTTCGGCGATATTGTTGGATGAAGCGGCCCGGACCGACATTACACATACGCTTACGCGAGACTGGTTCTACCGACGTGCTTGGCAAACAGGTGGCTGGCGGGTGTCAGTTTCTCCAACTTTAGTTGAACCGAGTGTGGCTACGCCCGGTCCTTGAGAAGGTTAAAACAACACTAACGTGACAAACTATCATTGTGGTTTTGATGCGTAGGTAAGAACGGTTCTTGCTCTGCCCGTAGCAGCCACGTAAAACTTGCAACAACAAAGTAGAGGACGTCTAACTTGTTTTTGTAGGGCATGTTGTGATGTGATATGGTCAATACATGATGCTATATTTTATTGTATGAGATGATCATGTTTTGTAACCGAGTTATCGGCAACTGGCAGGAGCCATATGGTTGTTGCTTTATTGTATGCAATGCAATCGCCCTGTAATTGCTTTACTTTATCACTAAGCGGTAGCGATAGTCGTAGAAGCAATAGTTGGCGAGATCACAATGATGCTACGATGGAGATCAAGGTGTCGCACCGGTGATTATGGTGATCATGACGGTGCTTCGGAGATGGAGATCACAAGCACAAGATGATGATGGCCATATTATATCACTTATATTGATTGCACGTGATGTTTATCTTTTATGCATCTTATTTTTCTTAGATCGACGGTAGCATTATAAGATGATCTCTCACTAAATTTCAAGGTATAAGTGTTCTCCCTGAGTATGCACCATCGCGAAAGTTCTTCGTGCTGAGACACCACGTGATGATCGGGTGTGATAGGCTCTATGTTCAAATACAACGGGTGCAAAACAGTTGCACATGCAGAATACTCAGGTTAAACTTGACGAGCCTAGCATATACAGATATGGCCTCGGAACACTGAGACCGAAAGGTCAAGCATGAATCATATAGTAGATATGATCAACATAGTGATGTTCACCATTGAAAACTACTCCATCTCACATGATGATCGGACATGGTTTAGTTGATTTGGATCACGTGATCACTTAGATGATTAGAGGGATGTCTATCTAAGTGGGAGTTCTTAAGTAATATGATTAATTGAACTTTAATTTATCATGAACTTAGTCCTGATAGTATTTTGCAAATAATGTTGTAGATCAATAGCTCGTGTTGTTGCTTCCCTTTATTTTTTGATATGTTCCTAGAGAAAAATATGTTAAAAAATGATAGTAGCAATGATATGGACTGGATCCGTGATCTGAGGTTTATCCTCATTGCTACACAGAAGAATTATGTCCTTGATGCACCGCTAGGTGACAGACCTATTGCAGGAGCAAACGCAGACGTTATGAATGTTTGGCTAGCTCAATATGATGACTACTTGACAGTTTAGTGCACAATGATTTACGGCATAGAATCGGGACTTCAAAGACGTTTTGAACATCATGGACCATATGAGATATTCCAAGAGTTGAAGTTAATATTTCAAGCAAATACCCGAGTTGAGAGATATGAAGTCTCCAACAAGTTCTATAGCTAAAAGATAGAGGAGAATAGCTCAAGCAGTGAGCATGTGCTCAGATTTTCTGGGTACTACAATCGCTTGAATCAAGTAGGAGTTAATCTTCCAGATAAGATAGTATTGACAGAGTTCTCTAGTCACCATCACCAAGTTAGTAGAACTTCATGATGAACTATAGTATGGGATGACGAAAACGATTCCTGAGCTCTTCGTGATGCTGAAAGCGACGAAGCTAGAATCAAGAAAGATCATCAAGTGTTGATGATTGACAAGACCACTAGTTTCAAGAATAGGGCAAAGGGAAAGAAAGGGAACTTCAAGTAGAATGGCAAGCAAGTTGTCACTCCCGTGAAGAAGCCCAAAGCTGGACCAAAGCCTGAAACTGAGTGCTTCTACTGCAAAGGAAATGGTCACTGGAAGCGGAAATACCCTGAATATTTGGTGGATAAGTAGGATGGCAAAGTGAACAAGGGTATATTTGATATACAGGTTATTGATGTGTACTTTAATAGTGTTTATAGTATCCCCTGAGTATTTGATACTTGTTCGGTTGCTAAAAAATAGTAACTCGAAACAGGAGTTACAGAATAAACAGAGACTAGTTGAGGGTGAAGTGATGATGTGTGTTGGAAGTAGTTCCAAGATTGACATGATCATCATCACACTCTCCCTACACTTTCGAGATTAGTGTTGAACCTAAATAAATGTTATTTGGCGTTTGCATTGAGCATGAATATGATTTGATCATGTTTATTGCAATACGGTTATTCATTTAAAGTCAGAGAATAATTGTTGTTCTGTTTACATGAATAAAACCTTCGATGGTCATACACCCAATGAAAATAGTTTGTTGGATCTCGATCGTAGTGGTACACATATTCATAATATTGATGCCAAAAGATGCAAAGTTGATAATGATAGTGCAACTTATTTGTGGCACTGCCGTTTGGGTCATATCGGTGTAAAGCACATGAAGAAACTCCATAAAGATGGATTTTTGGAATCACTTGGTTATGAATCATTTGATGATTGCGAACCATGCCTTTTGGGCAAGATGACTAAAACTCCATTCTCCGGAACAATGGAACGAGCTACTGACTTGTTGGAAATAATACATACCGATGTATGCGGTCCAATGAGTGTTGATGCTCATGGCGGGTATCGTTATTTTCTGACCTTCACAGATGATTTGAGCAGATATGAGTATATCTACTTAATGAAGCACAAGTCTGAAACATTTGAAAAGTTCAAAGAATTTCAGAGTGAAGTGGAGAATCATCGTAACAAGAAAATAAAGTTTCTACAATCTGATCGTAGAGGAGAATATTTGTGTTACGAGTTTGGCCTTCATTTGAAACAATGTGAAATAGTTTCTCAACTCACGCCACCTGGAACACCACAATGTAATGGTGTGTCCGAACATCGTAATCGTACTTTACTAGATATGGTGCGATCTATGATGTATCTTACCGATTTACCACTATCGTTTTGGGGTTATGCATTAGAGACAACTACATTCACTTTAAATAGGGCACCATCAAAATTCGTTGAGACGACGCCTTATGAACTATGGTTTGGCAAGAAACCAAAGTTGTCGTTTCTTAAAAGTTTGGGGCTGCGATGCTTATGTGAAAAAGTTTCAACCTGATAAGTTCGAACCCAAATCGGAGAAGTGCATCTTCATAGGATACCCAAAAGGAAACTGTTGGGTACACCTTCTATCACAGATCCGAAGGCAAGATATTCATTGCAAGAATGGATCCTTTCTAAAGAAGGAATTTCTCTCGAAAGAAGTGAGTGGGAGGAAAGTATAACTTGATGAGGTAATTGTACCTGCTCCCTTATTGGAAAGTAGTTCATCACAGAAATCAGTTCCTGTGATTCCTACACCAATTAGTGAGGAAGCTAATGATGATGATCATGAAACTTCAGATTAAGTTACTACAGAACCTCATAGGTCTTCCAAAGTACATTCCACACCAGAGTGGTATGGTAATCCTATTCTGGAAGTCATGTTACTAGACCATGATGAACCTACGAACTATGCGGAAGCGATGATGAGCCCAGATTCCGCGAAATGGCTTGAAGGCCATGAAATCTGAGATGAGATCCATGTATGAGAACAAAGTGTGGACTTTGGTGGACTTGTCCGATGATCGGCAAGCCATAGAAAATAAATGGATCTTCAAGAGGAAGACAGACGCTGATAGTTCGACTTGTCGCAAAAAGGTTTTTCGACAAATTCAAGGTGTTGAATATGATGAGATTTTCTCCCTCGTATCGATGCTTAAGTCTGTCTGAATCATGTTAGCAATTGCCACATTTTATAAAATTTGGCAAATGGATGTCAAAACTGCATTCCTGAATGGATTTCTAGAAGAAGAGTTGTATATGATGCAACCAAAAGGTTTTGTCGATCCGAAAGGTGCTAACAAAGTGTGCAAGCTCCAGCGATCCATTTATGGACTGGTGCAAGCCTCTCAGAGTTGGAATATACGCTTTGATGAGTTGATCAAAGCATATGGTTTTATACAGACTTTTGGAGAAGCCTGTATTTACAAGAAAGTGAGTGGGAGCTCTGTAGCATTTCTAATCTTATATGTAGATGACATATTGTTGATTTGAAATGATATATATATTCTGGATATCATAAAAGGGATATTGAATAAGAGTTTGTCAATGAAAGACCTCGGTGAAGCTGCTTACATATTGGGCATCAAGATCTATAAAGATAGGTCAAGACGCTTAATTGAACTTTCACAAAGAACATGCCTTGCTTGGTAAAATTTTGAATAAGTTCAAAATGGATCAGTCAAAGAAAGGGTTCTTGCCTATATTACAAGGTGTAAAGTTGAGTAAGACTCAAATCCCTACCACGGCAGAAAATAGAAAGAGAATGAAAGTCATTCCCTATGCCACAATCATAGGTTCTATATAGTATGTTGTGCTGTGTACCAGACCTATTGTGTACCCTACCCTGAGTTTGGCAAGGGAGTACAATTTTGATCTAGGAGTAGATCACTGGAGAGCGGTCAATATTATCCTTAGTGAGGACTAAGGAAATATTTCTCGGTTATGGAGGTGATAAAGAGTTCGTTGTAAAGAGTTACGTCGATGCAAACTTTTACACCAATCCAGATGACTCTAAGTCTCAATCTGGATACATATTGAAAGTGGGAGCAATTAGCTAGAGTAGCTCCGTACAGAGCATTGTAGACACAGAATATTTGCAAAATACATATGGCTCTGAATGTGACAGGCCCGTTGACTAAACTTCTCTCACGAGCAAAACAGGATCATACCTTAGTACTCTTTGGGTGTTAATCACATAGCGATGTGAACTAGATTATTGACTCTAGTAAACCCTTTTGGTGTTGGTCACACGACGATGTGAACTATGGGTATTAATCATATACAGATATGAATATTGGTGTTAAATCACATGATGATGTGAACTAGATTATTGACTCTAGTGCAAGTGGGGGACTGAAGGAAATATACCCTAGAGGCGATAATAAAGTTATTATTTATTTCCTTATTTCATGATAAATTTTTATTATTCATGCTAGAATTGTATTAACCGGAAACTTAGTACATGTGTGAGTACATAGACAAACATAGTGTCACTAGTATGCCTCTACTTGACTAGCTCTTTAATCAAAGATGATTAAGTTTCCTAACCATAGACACGAGTTATCATTTGATTAACGAGATCACATCATTAGGAGAATGATGTGATTGACTTGACCCATTCCGTTATCTTAGCACTTGATCGTTTAGTATGTTGCTATTGCTTTCTTCATGACTTATACATGTTCCTATGGCTATGAGATTATGCAACTCCCGTTTACCGGAGGAACACTTTGTGTGCTACTAAACGTCACAACATAACTGGGTGATTATAAAGGAGCTCTACAGGTGTCTCCGAAGGTACATGTTGAGTTGGAGTATTTCGAGATTAGGATTTGTCACTTCCATTGTCGGACATGTATCTCTGGGCCCTCTCGGTAATGCACATCACTATAAGCCTTGCAAGCAATGTGACTAATGAGTTAGTTGTGGGATGATGCATTACGAAACGAGTGAAGAGACTTGCCGGTAATGAGATTGAGCTAGGTATTGAGATACCGACGATCGAATCTCGGGCAAGTAACATACCGATGACAAAGGGAACAACATATGTTGTTATGCGGTTTGACCGATAAAGATCTTCGTAGAATATGTGGGAGCCAATATGAGCATCTAGGTTCCGCTATTGGTTATTGACCGGAGATGTGTCTCGGTCATGTCTACATAGTTCTCGAACCCGTAGGGTCCGCACGCTTAACGTTCGGTGACGATTTATATTATGAGCTATGTGTTTTGATGTACCGAAGGTAGCTCGGAGTCCTGGATGAGATCGGAGGCATGACGAGGAGTCTCGAAATGGTCGAGACGTAAAGATCGATATATTGGACGACTATATTCGGACACCGGAAAGGTTCCGAGTGATTCGGCTATTTTCGGAGTACCGGGGAGTTACGGGAATTCACCGGGAGAAGTATTGGGCCTTATTGGGCCATACGAGAATAGAGGAGAGAGGCCAAAAGGAAGGAGGCGCGCGCCCCCCTCTGGTCCGAATTGGACAAGGGGTGCAGCCCCCTTTTCCTTCTCCCTCTTCCCCTATTTCCTTCTCTCCTACTCCGGAAAGGAAAGGGGAATCCTACTAGGACTTGCGAGTCCTAGTAGGACTCCCCACACTTGGCGCGCCCCCTCTAGGGCCGGCCTCTCCCTCCCTCCTTTATATACAGGGGCAGGGGGCACCTCTAGATAGAACAATTGATCTCTTGATCTCTTAGCCGTGTGCGGTGCCCCCCTCCACCATATTCCACCTCGGTAATATCATAGCGGTGCTTAGGCGAAGCCCTGCGTCGGTAGCATCATCAACACCATCATCACGTCGTCATGCTGATGAAACTCTCCCGCAAAGCTCTGCTGGATCGGAGTTCGTGGGACGTCATCGAGCTGAACGTGTGCTGAACTCGGAGGTGCCGTAATTTGTGTACTTGATCGGTCGGATCGTGAAGACGTACGACTACATCAACCGCGTTGTGCTAACGCTTCCGCTTTCGGTCTATGAGGATACATGGACAACACTCTCCCCTCTCATTGCTATGCATCACGATGATCTTGTGTGTGCGTAGGAATTTTTTTGAAATTACTACGTTCCCCAACAATAAATGCCTATTAAACATCCAAAGCAGATAATATAATGGCATGTAACGATCAAAAATTATAGATACGTTGGAGACGTATCAATGACCTTCAGCATGTCGGGAGTCAGCAGCTTGAAGGTCACCCTGAAGCCTATCTTGATTTGATGGATGGCGACAAAGGTGGCCCAACCCTGATCGAGGGTGACCTTGGCGTTCAACAACCGGACAGCGACCCTCCAGAAGCAGCCGATGTTCGTCTTCAGCTTGAACTCCTGCTGCACGGACGGGAAGTGCCTCGTGAAGTCCAATGACATAGGTATGGCCTCGAGATGGGGGGGGGGGACAGGAACACCTTGCAGAAGGTGGTTGGCCCTCCCACCTCATGGTAGCGGTCGTAGTTTCGGCGCTTGCCAGTGGGGGGGACCTTCGCCACGTCGTCACTCATGCCCGGGCTCTAGACGGGCGTCACCTGCATGGGCATCACCTCTGAGGGCAGTACCTCGTCCTTGCCCTTGTCCTGCTCCTTCAATGGCACCACCTCCTTTCCCTTGTTCTCCATGTCAATCTACATTATGAAGAGGTTCAAAGGCTGGGTCAACATCTGCATTATGAACGTTGCAACATCGCCATTAAAACCTATGCTCATGTGCCCCCTTTATTAACCCACCTTGCTGGTCACCACTTACCCAGTCTCTCACTCTTCCTCCAACCTAACGCCAACCCCAACGCCAGCCCCTTCCCTTGGGACATTGGATGGAGGGATTTCTTTCTAGGGTGCTTGCTGGGTGACCGCACCAAGTTTGAGGTAAAGGCTGTTTCCTCGTCTGAAGAAGAATCTGATTGCAGTTCTGGTGAAGCTGAAGACCTTGGAAAGGAGCTTGCTATGATTGTGAAGAAGTTCAAGAACTTCACTAAGAAGAAAGGCTTCAGAAAGTCTTCACGATCCATCTCAAGAAATGATGAAGCTTCTTCCCAAGACCACAAGAAGAGAACCTGTCACAAGTGCAAGAAACCTGGCCACTACATCTCTGAGTGTCCACAGTGGGACAATGAGAAGAAAAAGAAGAAGAGCAAGGAATATGATTCTGATGACAACAAGAAGAAGAAGAAATACTCAAAATCTTCTTCCAAGTCCTCTTCCAAGTCTTCATCACACAAAAAAAGTTCGTATGGCAATGCTTGTGCTTTTGTTGGCAAGGAAATGGATTCAGAAGAGGAGTCTTCTTCCGAGGAGGCAGAAGTGGTGGAGTCTGAGGAGGATTCTGACTCTGGCGTTGCAAGTCTGGCCTTAGCTTTAGCCTACGTTGCCAAATCCATCTTCAACACTGAAGACAATGCATCCATCACCAATGTTGATGCTAGTGACAAGGATGACCCCTCTCCCACTTACTGCTTCATGGCACGTGGTGCCAAGGTAAACTCATGCGATGCTTACTTTCAAACATCAAGTGAAGATGACTCTGATTGTGAATCCAAACCTAGCTACAAAAAACTTGCTAAAATTGCAACTGAACAACAGAAAGCTATGGAACATATTCAAAAACTGTTAGACAAAAGTGATGACCTGTTGGACACGAAAATGACTAAGACTCAGTCCTTAATTGAAGACATAAAAAATCTTCATGTTAAGTACCAGGAACTTGAGGGTCGTCATGAAACCCTCTCAACATCTCATGAAAAGCTTTCCTATGATTATCTTCAAAGGAAGCAGGATCTTGAGAAATTGAGATCGGATCATGAAGATCTTCAAAAGGAGAACGAGTCACTTCACGCTCAACAGATCAGTCCCGATCCGGAAGGATTTGAACCACCATGTTTAAAATGCATTGAGCGTGATAACGTTGTTTCTGTTTCTGGTTTCACTTGCGCTAACCCTATTATCATTGATGAATCTTTTGATGCAAACTATAAACTGTTTAAGGATCAGAATGGTGAAGTGTTTGCCAGGTATGTTGGTACTAACTGCAGGAATGGACCACCTATGAAGAAGATCTGGGTACCTAAGCAGTGTATTGAGAATCTTCCTGTGAATGTCATCATGACACCACCAAGGAAGAAGGCAAACCCTAGACCTATGGCTTCATATGGCCCAAAGGCTTCATACAGATACAGGACTCACCCGAGTCACCCTAACGCCAATGTTTTACAGGGAAACCATACTCAGACTTATGAATATGAGCGTGTGTCTTCAAACCGCTATGTTCATAGAACTAAGAACTTTTCTGCTTATTTATATGAGTATCATTCTTCTCCTGCAAGGCTACTTGCTAGGGCTCGAAAGCCAAAATTCTCAGATGTTGCACTTAGACTCATTGCTTCTAAACCACCCCTGCACCTGTGGGTGGTGAAGAAGAATTAACTTTCTTTTGCAGAGAAAGGTCTCCAGCCTAAAATCAAAGGCATCCGATGCTATTGCTGGGGACCTAAAACACATTCTGGGATGCAAGATAAAATGCCCAAATGATCTTACTATGTATTTCACATCTGAATTGCTTGCTAGTCATACTATGAGTCCTAACCTTGATCTAAGCTTTGATAATCCTCTTGTGCATCAAATGCTTATGCTTCACAACACTCTTTGTGAAGCCTATCCTCCTAACTGCACTGTAGGGTACGACACCTCGTGCGACAGAATGGATTATGGACAGCGGATGCACTAACCACATGACTGGTGATCGAAGTCTTCTCATGGACTCAACCTTACGTCCATGTGATAAAAGTCACATCACATTCACTGACACTGGTAAAAGCAAGGTATTGGGCCTAGGTAGAATTGCAATCTCAAGGGATCAGCACATGGACAAAGTGATGCTTGTTGAATCCCTTGGTTTCAACTTAATGTCTGTCTCAATGCTTTGTGACTTAAACATGATTGTGCTATTTGGAAAATATCGTTACCTTGTACTAATGGAATCTGACAAGTCTCTAGTCTTCGAAGGGTATAGGAAAGATGATCTGTACATGGTAGATTTCTCAGCAGGACCACAGATGGCCGTATGTCTTCTAGCCAAGTCTTTAGAGTGCTGGCTCTGGCATCGGAGGCTAGGGCATGCTGGCATGAGGAACCTACACACTCTCGCCAAGAAGAAGCACGTCATAGGCATCAAAGACGTCAAGTTCAAGAAAGATCATCTATGTGGTGCTTGTGAAGCTGGGAAGATGACAAGGGCCAAGCATCCCTCGAAGACAATCATGACTACATCTCGACCTTTTGAGTTGCTCCACACGGACTTGTTTGGTCCCACTCACTACTCGACTCTCACTGCTACTGCTTGTCTCTATGGTTTCGTTATTGTTGATGATTATTCAAGATACACTTGGGTGCACATAATTCTCTTCAAGACTGAAGTGCAGGATGTCTTTACACGCTTCGCAAACCGCGCCATGAACAACTATGGCGTCAAGGTCAAGCACATTAGGAGTGCAACAGCATAGAATTCAAGAACACAGGCGTCGACCTCTATCTTGACACCTTAGGCATCACTCATGAGTTTTCTACTCCTTTACACACCTCAGCAGAATGGCATCGTGGATCGCAAGAACAGAACTCTCATTGAGATGGCTTGGATGATGCTTGACGAATGCAAGACTCCAAGAAAATTCTGGCCTGAAGCCATTGATACTGCGTGTCATGTCATCAACCGTGTTTATCTTCACAAGCTTCTGAAGAAAACATCCTATGAGCTCCTAACTAGTAAGAAGCCAAACATAAGCTACTTCAGAGTATTTGGTGCTAGGTGTTGGATCAAGGATCCACATCACACTTCAAAATTTGCACCAAAAGCACATGAAGGTTTTATGCTTGGTTATGGAAAGGACTCGCACTCCTACGGAGTCTTCAACCTCTTTCACTATAAAGTGGTTGAAACTATGGATGTGCAGTTCGATGAAACTAATGGCTCGCAAAGAGAGCACCTGCCAAATGTGCTAGATGAAGTACCTGCCAGTGAATCAATCAAGCTAATGGGAACAGAAGAGATCATACCATCAGATGCCTAGCCTGAAGAGGAACTCATTATTTCTGCACCTGATCAACCTTAAGACATTGCTCAGCCCGAAGAAAATCCTCCAAATGATGACAATGTTCAGCAGGAGCAAAATCTTCGTCCAGTTCATCCTCATGTTGCAAATGAAGTACAAATTGAGAAGATAATTGATAGCGTCAATGCAACTGGTCCACTCACTCGCTCAAGAGCAACATAGCTAGCAAATTTCTGTGGGCACTTTGCATTTGTCTCAATCTCTGAACCCAAGAAAGTTGCTGAAGCCTTCATGGAACCTGAATGAATTCAAGCTATGCAAGAAGAGCTACAACAGTTTGAGCTGAACAATGTATGGGAACTTGTCAAGCGCCCTGATCCTTGCAAGCACAACATAATAGGCACAAAATGGATATATCACAACAAACAAGACGAGCATGGTCAAGTAGTCAGAAACAAAGCACGGCTCGTTGCTCAAGGATGCACACAAGTTGAAAGAATAGACTTCGATGAAACATTTGCTCCAGTGGCTAGGCTTGAAGCCATTCGCATACTGCTAGCCTTCGCAAATCATCATAACATCCTTCTGTATCAAATGGATGTGAAGAGTGCCTTTCTCAATGGAAAGATTGAAGAAGAAGTGTATGTTGCACAACCGCCTGGCTTTGAAGACCCAAAACATCCTGATATGGTATACAAGCTCAACAAGGCACTGTATGGCCTCAAACAAGCCCCTCGTGCTTGGTATGACACACTCAAAGACTTCCTAAAGAGCAAAGGCTTCAAACCTGGTTCTCTAGACCCCACTCTCTTCACGAAGACATATGATGGTGAACTGTTTGTGTGCCAAATATATGTGGATGACATTATCTTCGGCCGCACCAACAAGACAAACAGTGATGAATTTTCTCACATGATGCAAGAACAATATCAAATGTCCATGATGGGAGAGCTGAAGTTCTTTCTCGGTCTTCAAATCCGTCAGCAACGCAACGACATGTTCATATCACAAGAAAAATATCTCAAAGATTGCCTGAAGAAGTTTGGAATGCAAGACTGCAAAGGATACACGACGCCAATGCCAACCAAGAGTCATCTAAGCCCCGACGCTAATGGTAAATATTTTGATCAACAGGTATACCGCTCCATGATTGGCTCTTTACTTTACTTATGTGCATCTAGGCCAGATATCATGCTTAGTGTTTGCATGTGTGCCCGATTCCAAGCGGCACCAAAGGAGTCGCATCACTTAGCTGTGAAGCGAATTCTTCGATATTTGCCTTACACCCCAACACTAGGATTATGGTATCCAAAGGGCTTAGAGTTTGATCTGGTTGGATTTTCGGATGATGATTATGCTGGTGACAAGGTGGATCGCAAGTCTACATCAGGCACATGTCACTTTCTGGGTCAATCTCTCGTCTGTTGGTCTTCAAAGAAGCAGAACTGTGTATCACTCTCAACTACTGAATCTGAATACATTGCTACTGGATCTTGCTGCGCTCAGCTTCTGTGGATGAAGCAAACTCTTAAGCACTATGGCATCCATATAAAGCATGTTCCACTCTACTGCGATAATGAAAGCGCTATCAAGATTGCCAATAACCCAGTTCAGCACTTGAAGACAAAGCATATTGAAATTCATCATCACTTCCTCAGAGATCATGTTATGAAAGAAGATATTGATATCATTCACGTCAAGACAGAAGATCAGTTGGCTGATATCTTCACTAAGCCATTGGATGAGAAAAGGTTTTGCAAGTTGCGGTGTGAGCTAAATATCTTGGAATCCTCGAATGTCCTGTGATTAGGCACACATCCTAACACTTATGCAGTTTGATGACTTAGATATGCAACACATGAAGTAATGTATATCTTCAATCAATGAAGACATACACTCTAAGTGTGAATACATTAACGTGGAAATTGACTTTAGAGCGCCACGATAATTGTGCGCCGTGTCTGGGTCTAATACTTCCTATACGGTGGATAACGCCACCACCAAACTCTTATGAAGTGTTTCCTCATGGCGTCATACTTGCAAAGTCTTCGCAAGTGATTTAACTTCAACATTAATTTGACTTCATGGTTACTGATTTGGCTTTACACTGTTTATATATATATATATATATATATATATATATATATATATACATACACTGTATTCTGTCCTCTACATCATTCACTTATGGCTATGTCTTCTTGTTTGAATCTTTTGAACTAGGTGAATGTGATCGGACCCTAACCCCTCTATGCTTTCTATATCAAGCTCTATCTATCCAAATCATATGCATTCTGTTGAAACTGTCGAATGTCTTCTCCGCGTCCTTGTCAGCAGAAGATACAGAGACAAACATTTATATCTAGCTTTAATGACTTATCCTTTTTTTACCTGAAACCCAGAGAATTCGGAACGACCACCCCGACAATCCAGGCGTGCATGGGACGTGGAACAACTTTCAATGAGTTGCATGTTCGCTACGTGTCCCTCAGATGTGAACCGCCAGGGGCACCTGCGTAATTGCGCTGTGCTGTCTCTATCCTTATAAATGCCTGTCTCGTCTCGTTCAAAATCCTTCTTCCTCCTTCTCCATCTCTCGCAAACCCTAGCGCCTACGCTAGCTCTCGACAACACCGGCGACGAAGCGCTTAGCTGCCGCGACTTCCTCGACACCGTCCTCACGCCGGCCGCGGACCTCGTCTTCTCCGTCGTCGCTGTAGGTGTCTTCCGTCGCCAAGTTAGGGCATGGGAGATCAAACTGCTCGGCATCCATCTTCGCTTTGTCTGGTAGTTCTTCGTGTGGTAATAAAAGTTTAATTTTTACTGTCTTTTTGATCCGATAGATTCATCCCTTCCTACCAAAAGTGGTTTCTAGACCTTCGAACATGGATCTATCTCTTTCTGCATCTCATATTCTGCCTAGTATATTCACTTATGCTTATTCACAAGTTAGATTCCTCACTTGTACTTATTCTTGGATTTGTACAACTCTGGAACCAACTCTCATCATATAAGTGAATGTCTTCGCGTTATGAGGTCAATGTCTTCAAACTGATTTATCTTCAAAATCTTCTGAGAATGCATATGACCTCTTCCCCTTCCCTCACACCTTTAATGCTGTCACAGGTACATGCCCGTGGGAGAATCCCTTGGTTCTCATAGTCTGCATTCATTTGCAGAGTTCTTGCAGAGTCACATCAACTCACCTGAAGCGAGTTCCTGTCAGTCCAGCCGTTTGAAGCCTTTGAAAGTACCAAAGCCTTTCAGTTTACACTTCATGGCAACTGGAAAATCAGCAAGAAATGGAGGCAGACAGTGTCGTGGTGACACTTCCAAGGATTTACCACCAGATTTGCATGAGATGTACAAAACTGATCCAGAAGAAACCTACACTGAACGCAATAATCAAATCCAATGGATTCGAAGATATTGGGAAGAAGAGTGGTTCAGATGCCGCTTCATCACGAAGGAATATGTAGAGAAGAATGCCATCAAGGCACCCTGGAGTGATATTCTGTACAGAAATCTTCCACCCAGGAATCAGGCTGAAGCTATTGAGCAAGGCTTCTATCCTTGCATGGTGCGCGGACCATAGCCTGAGAATGCTGATCCGTCCTCACTCCTCTGGTGTCGTGAAGACAGTCTGTTCAAGCGCAACTACCAGTTTGCCAAAAACTCAGCTGCTGCAAACAAGAAGGATATGGGGCTTGACTTCAACCCTGGCCCCTCCGCACCTTGGGACAACGGCACCCGTGAAGCCAATGAAAACAGGATTGGCCCCTTCTACAACCTTGCTGGCCTCATCACTCACATCACTGTTCGAGGTGCCAAAGTGGATCATTCTGATGATGATGATGCTGACACTGACGAAGCTCCACCCCCTCCTCCAAAGCCTAAGAAGCAAAAGAAGACCAAAGCTTCAAAATCATCTACTGCTCCAAAAGCTTCAAGAGTGAGCCATTGGCAACTGCCCCTTCTGCTCCAAGCAATACCTCTGAAGATCTCTCTCGCATCTCCAAGAAGCGTGAGAAGCCATAGAAGACACCAGTTCAAAAACTGAGTCATGCACTGACGCCTGCTGCCATTCTGCGGAATGAATCTGAACCCATTGACCTGTCTTCTGATGAAGAATTTGGTGAAGATGCTCTGGAACAGCTGATCAAGAGCAAGCAAGAGGCGGAGATCTTCAACGATCTGCCCCTCTTTGATGTAAACATTTTGAAGAACTTCATTGATGAGTGGTTTGATAATTAGGAGCTCACCTTTTATGACCTTCAGCTTCCCATTGGCATCAGCGTTGCTTTCCAAGGCGCCATTGCCCCTGAACTTGCTCTGGCTCAGCGCATCATTGAACCGAAGCGAAAGATCGACTTCGAGAAGGAACAGTTCAAGAAGCATGTAGCCAGGCTGAATGTGGCTGAAGTGCAAAAGTTCAAGGTGATGCTCAATGACCTCAAGGAGTCGTTTCGGAAGAAACGCGAGGAAGCCAAAGGCTCAAGAGAGCACATGAAAGCACTCGCTGATAAATGCGTTCAAGCCTACAATGAAGCTGAAAGGCGCAAGGCACTTGGCCGCCCTGGCATTGACCCCTCAATGGCTGCCAAGAAAAAGAAGTCATCTGAAGCCCACACTGAAGCACCACGGCAGGAACAACCACACATTGTCTTCCCTGCTAGCATGCGCGGCTCAAAGCCCTAGGCTCCTTCAGTGGCTTCTGAATAGAAGAAAACCAAGGCAGCTGAAGCCGAAGCTAGGAAGCGGAAAACTAAGCGCACCACTGACGAAGAACCACCCCCTAAGAAGAGAAAAACCAAGAGAAGAGATCGGGCTGCTCCCACAGAGCCCCTTGTTGTTGAACCCCTTGCTTTTGTTCCCCCTCCATCTGCAAACCAAGAGCGTCGCATGATAGTTCATGAGCCTGCTTCCACAGAGGCTCCTGAAACTCAAGAAGTCCCAGTCATCGACCCCATCGCGACTGAAGATGTTGCTCAAGATGATGCAGTACTTCCTCAGATCGAGCGCCCTACGGTATCATCGCCTGTTCGAACAAATAGTGAGCTTATTAGTATTGGTCGTCCTTTGACGCCAATCTCACAAGATGCATCGTGGGATGATCAACCCCAGCAAGCTACCCCACACGACTCACCAAGTACACCCTAACCACCATCACAGAAGAGGGCTCCAACTTGTCAAGCTCAGTGGCACGTCAAGTGTTCTCTGAAGACAATCCTTCTGTGACGGTACCTGTGTCTGAAGCCAATGCTGCTGAAGACCCTCCGGCTGCATCAGCCGGAGCAACACAAGAAGAAAAGCGTGTCGCTACTCCCCCTACAACACAAGAAGAAGTGCATGATGAAAACCAGTCCATGCCAGAACCTCGAGCTACTCAAGTGGAGGGTGAGAATACTGAGGCTGCCACAAATGACATTTCCTGAAGCCAATGACGTTGTCATGAACGAAGTCAATGTGCAACCTACAGTGGGCAATGCCCCAGTGGCCAATGAAGCCAATGAAGTACTTGAAGCAGATTAAGTCAATGCCGCACTTGTCACAAATCTGCAGCCTGAAGTCAATGCCACTGCTCCTGTTCCGCCTCCAAGGCCCCATACTATTGATAAAGCATACAACTATGGCCAACTTGTCACTGTCAGATGGCCTATTCTAATTCCTCCGCCTGCTGCTGGTCCTCAATTTGATTACCATGTCGAGCACATGCCTCAGGTTCAGAAGCCAAAGCCAAGACTGCCCAGATTTCCAGGTACTGCCAATTCACCAGGATCCTTCAATGTCAACGGTTTCATTGCACACAACACCTTCTTCGATAGCGAAAAGAACCCCTACACCAAGCCCAAGATTTCATCCGATCGGTTCTAGAGTTATCAGCAGCACAGCTACTATTCATGCATTCTGTACAACCAAGGCCGCGTATTTCCGCATATGCGCCTTGATACTGAAGCCATAGCTGGCCTACCCTGCTTAGAAGAAGCTCTCGATTGCTTCAGAGAGGCTGGCTTACTGCATTTTGTCACTGACAAGGAGCACTGGAATGAAGAGTTGCTGCTCCAATTCTATGCCACTCTGCATATCAGAGGCTACAACAGGGATCCTAAGACTTGGGTCCTTGAGTGGATGACTGGAAATGTCCATCATGAAGCCAAATCATTTGATGTTATTGAGCTTAATGGCCTGCCCACTCTAGGTGATCTCTATGAGCCTGGTTGTCAGCTTCACACTGCAGCTGTGGAAAGCATCTTTCACAAGCTTGAACCCGACATGAGCCAGATGCTGAGCATGATGAAGCCATTGCCTCCAGATGCAGAATATCCTACAGAGTTCTTTGTTGAAGACCTTGAGTATCTGCCACGCACAATCTATCACATCATAAGGTGGACTCTCTGGCCTGTCAAAGGACATTCTCCAAAGGCTAAGCTAGAAGGTGCGATGAAGACATTGGTCTTCCAGATTCTTCATGGCAAAAGCTTCAATGCACAAGATTTCTTCATCCGCCAACTTGCTTCATCAGGATCTGACATTTTTGGCTTGAAGTTCTATGCTCCATGGATCATGCGTCTGATCAAGCTTCACACTGCCTTCAACTATCAGCCATCTGCACGCAACCATATTGTCTTCTTGCCAGATGTTGATATGTATGTTGAAGCCATCTATCCAGAGCCTGACAAAGAGACACTTTATCTTCATAACATTGATCGTCAGAGCTTCACTCAGCCCATTGAAGGTGTGCTGGCTGCCACTCGTGTCTATCCGTTGGCTGGTACTACACATGCACCTCACCGTGCCCCAACCGAAGCCACTAACAACACAATTGCTCAACGGCCTCAAAAGCGATCTCGTGTTCTCAATGACCGAGAGCTTCTCATTGGCCTACATCAGAAACATGATAGGCATCATGATTGGCTCAAGCGCCAGATGCAGAGCATCATGACTGACATCAATCGCATTCGCAACCTTGCCACCAAGAATGCCTTTGTCGCGCATGAAACCTGTCGACGCACTTGGAAAGGGCTGACGCTTATGTGTGCTGAGGAAGATCTTCAGGTCGATGGCTTCTCAGAACGATTCAAGTTTGATTCCACTCCGCCCAGAAATGCTGTTCTGCGGTGCACTCCATCTCTTGAAGACTCAGAGTTCTCCTCTTCTGCTGCAACTGTCAATGCTTGTGTGATCGATGATCAAGATGATGCTACTTCACCACCTCCAACTCGCATCGACACTGCTCCAAGTTTGTTTGCACCGCCAAACCTCGACACCAACCCTGCATCTTCTCCTACTCCTTCTGGGAACGAGTAGAGACTCAATGTCTTCAATCCTTTTTGGTCCTTACTGACAAAAGGGGGAGAAACTATGAGTTGATAGTCTTCAAGCGGGTTCATATGGGCGGTTGCACTATATTTTTCCTAGTGTTTTACAACTCTTGCTTTTGATACATTTCGTTCTCTGAGTTGTAACACTTAAACTCGATGGTCGTCTGCTACTTATTTTCTATTTTGTGATGCGATGATAAATTCTGCATGTGCGATGACAACTTCCGCACTTAAATCATTTTGTAGACGTCCATTTTTCATTATGTATGTCATTATCTTCGTTACATCAGATCATGCATGATGAATTGTCTTCATAAGTTGAAGAGGATCTACACAAGTAGAACCTGCCATGTGCATTTGCATTCCAAAAGCAAATTATTTATATGCACATCTTCAGGGGGAGCCTTTTGCTACTTACGAAGACAATACCTCATCCTTACAATTTCACATATTTTTATCCCCGTTGAAAACTTCAACCAGTTTGTCATCAATCACCAAAAAGGGGGAGATTGTAAGTGCATCTAGTGCCACCCCTAGTTTGGTTTTGGAGTATTGACGACAAATGTGGTTGAGGGACTAATGTGTTTGTGAGAATTGCAGGATAACACAGGTAGTAGTCCCTCCTTGATTCGGTTTACCTACCGGAGATGACCCCTAAAAATGTATGAAGACATTGAAGATAATGGTGGTACGTGAAGATATTCACATTGAAGACTATGACAGAAGAAGACGTTGAGTGAAGACTATGGAGCGCGAAGACTTAGTAGTTTCGTTGTTTCTTTTCTTCTTTGTTGAGTCATAGGAACCACCGCCACTGTTAAGTGGGGTCCAAGTGAACAAAGTCAGAGTGACTCAAGTGATGCTCAACCAAATTCCTATGTCTTCGAGCGAAGACAATGAGAGCAAATCTTATCCAGAGTCGGATAAGTCAGCTTTACTTGTAGTCCAAGTCAAGCTATCGCGTGTGTTTGAAATCTGACCATTGTGACACGTGTCAGTTCCTTAGTGACCCAGGGTCATTTCGGACAAATCAGGTCGGGTTGCCCGTGGCTATAAATAACCCACCCCCTACACCATAAATTGGTGGCTGCTCAGAGTTAGTGCACGGCTTTTGTCGTTGAGAGCAACCCACCTCCGAAGAGTTTGAGAGAGAAATCCTTGTGAGGACAAAGCCCAAAACACCCAGAGCCCAAAGAGTGTTTGGCATCAGTGAAGTCTTTCTGTCCGCGTGATCTGAAGACCTGTTACACTTGAGGACTGTGAATCCTCCAGCCGGTTAGGCGTCGCGTTCTGAGCATCCAAGAGTAATTGTGGATTGCCGGTGAACAAAGTCTATGAAGGTTTGGAAGTCTACCTTGAAGACTTACCAGAGTGATTGGGCGAGGACTGTGTGTCCTTAGCTCAAGGGGAATAAGGTGAAGACACGGTCTTCTGAGTTCAATCTCAGCCTCCCTAGCGAGACGTACAGTTGTCACAGCAACTGAAACTGGTCGAACAAATCCTTGTCTTCACAACGCACTGGTTCTATCTCTTACTCTCCTTACTTATAGTTCGTCTTTGTGAAGTCATTGCCTGATTGCTATGCTTGTTTGACTTCACTGTGTGACTACTTGTTCTGATTGGCTTCATACTATCTTCCATCCTGATCCTACTACCTAGCTGCTATTAGTCATCAAGCTTTAGCTTCATACTTGTTTAACTATGGCTTGTCTAGTGTAGTTCATCTTCCGTTGCATGTTTATAGGTCCAGTTTTCGTGTTTGTCTTCGAAACTTCCATGTTTTGAAGACTTTCATAAAAATCGCCTATTCACCCCCCTCTAGTCGATAACTAGAACTTTCACCAACATAGGTAGTAAAGGTAAATCCTCTCTATAGATATGATAAAGTTGAAATTCTTTCTACTAAATTTCATAGCCCATGCTTAGATGAATTTGATGACTTTATGGCTAGGCTAGAAAGTTTTAATGCTTATGTTGGTAGAGAATTAAAGAATAATGCTTTCGAGATAGGACACTTGAGTGATTATATGGCTAGAGTTAAAGGTGAACTTAAACTCATTAGGAAATATGCTTCTATGGTTACCACTCAAGCGGAGCAAGTACTTAAAGCTCAAAGTGATTTGCTCGATGAATTAAATAATAAACCTGATTTTGCTGTTAGAGTGGCTACTAGAACTGGTAGAATGACTCAAGAACCTTTGTATCCTGAAGGCCATCCTAAGAGAATCGAGCAAGATTCTCAGAGAAATAATTTAGATGCACCTAGTCCCTCTAGAAAGAAGAAAAAGAAAAATGATAGGACTTTGCATGCTTCTAGTGAACCTGTTGTAGACACACCTGAGAATCCCAATGATATTTCTATTTCTGATGCTGAAACACAATCAGATGATGAACATGAACCTAGTGATAATGTTAATGATAATGTTCATGTTGATGCTCAACCTAGCAATAATAATGAAGTATAGGTTGAACCTGCTGTTGATCTTGATAACCCACAATCAAATAATCCACATTATGATAAAAGAGACTTTGTTGCTAGGTAGCACGGTATAGAAAGAGAACATGGGTTTCGAACCCCACGCCCTTTCCTCCTAAACCATCCAAGACAAAGGATGATGAGGATTTTGAGCGCTTTGGTGAAATGATTAGACCTATCTTCTTACGTATGCGCTTATCTAATATGCTTAAAGTAAATCTTTATGCTAAATATATGAAGGATGTCAACACAAATAAAAGAAAGATACCGGAAGCTGAAATTTCCACCATGCTTGCTAATTACACTTTTAAGGGTGGTATACCAAAGAAACTTGGAGATCCAGGAGTACCAACTATACCATGCTCTATTAAAAGAAATTATGTTAAAACTGCTTTATGTGATCTTGGAGCTGGTGTTAGTGTTATGCCTCTCTCTTTATATCGTAGACTTAAATTAAATAAGTTGACACCTACTAAAATATCTTTGCAAATGGCTGATAAATCAACTGCTATACCTATCGGTATTTGTGAGGATGTGCCTGTTGTGGTTGCAAATGTCACTATCTTAACGGACTTTGTTATTCTTGATATTCTCAAGGACGATAGTATGTCAATTATCCTTGGTAGACCTTTTTTGAATACTGCAGGGGCTGTTATTGATTGCAACAAAGGCAATGTCACTTTTAATGTTAATGCTAATGATCATACGGTACACTTTCTGACGAAACAACCTCAAGTTCATAGCATCAATTCTATTGGAAAAAAAATCCAACTATCATTATTGGAGGTTTTGAATTTCCTCTTCCTACTGTCAAGAAAAAGTATGATATTCTTATTGTTGGGGATGTTCATATCCCCGTTGAGGTAACCTAGTGTTATTCGAAATTTCTTCGGTTCCGTGTTATTCGGAATGAGTTTGTTAACAAGACTTGATCAAATTTGTTAGTGGCTTAATTTTGATGATCATGAGATGGATGAAACTAGAAGGCACAACCTTCTGTACCCTCTTTTTACTTTCTGGTATTAGAATAAATAAAGCAAAAAATAGTATTATCTGTCTTTTTCTGAATTATCCATGCAATAAAAAATATCCTGAAAATAAAAGTGCTCCAAATTCCCTGCAAATTTAGTATGCTTTTTATGGAATATTTGAGGATTTTAGGCACTAAAAACACTGCAGAGGGGGCAAGCACCTGGCCACGAGGGTGGAGGGCGCGTCCACACCCCCTGGGCGCGTCCCCCTGTCTCGTGGGCCCATGGTGGCCCCCTCCACTTATTCCTGCACCCACACACTCCATCTTCCTCCCAAAAAAATCCCCATCCAGATCAAGCACGAGTTCTAGCTCATTTTGCTGCGATTTTCGATCTCCTTGCTCAAAGCTCCATTCACAAAACTGCTTTGGGAGATTGTTGCTTGGTATGTGACTCCTCCATCGGTCCAATTTGTTTTTGTTCTAGTGCTTTATTCCTTGCAAATTTTTGCTGCATAGGTGACCCTATTCTTGAGCTTGCATGACAAATTTATGAGGTCCCAAGTAATTCTAATGCATGATATAGGCTCTAGGCATTTGTAGGAGTAGTTGCCACCAATCTTGTTTAGTTGTATTCACTTCTATTTTGAAGTTACTAAGATTTCAGAAATTTTCAAAAAATGATAAGGAGATTTTTGAGGGGCTCTTCTAGACAAGGCTCCAAGGATAAACAAGCTAAAGAGAAGGAGAAGGCCAATTATAATCTTCCTCGCATAGCGGAAGTACGGCCGTGTGAATGGCCTTGTGATAATTTCTTGAGAGAAGCTGGGATTTATGAAGACTTTTACTCTTTGATTGAAAATGCGGGCCCCACCGACTTTCTCCATGACCGGATTGATTAGTATCTCTTACTCACCAATACTTTCGTGCACAACTTTTATTATTATCCTAAGAGTTCACCTCCTTCAGTATCATTTCATTTATATGATGAGTTCAAGGAAATGTCATTACATAATTTTTGCGCGGTATGTAGAATACCCTTTGAGGGCAGTTTAGATGAGCCACATCGTAAAGATGTGGACGGTTTTGTAAATACTATTACTGTAGGGGATCCGAAGAAGGGTTCCGATGCGAGAATCACTAGCATACATTTTCCTGTTTTACGCTACTTTGCCATATTTGCTAGTCGATGCTTAATTGGTCGTGGAAATAGTGGAAATTTCAGTGTTCCTGATATTATTATTCTGTTCCATGCCTTGTTTGGTGATAATAGTTTTAGTATGGGTGCCATTATTGCTAAATGGCTAAGCCTGAACCGTACAAAGGGCCCCATCTTTGGAGGTATTCTATGCTGCACGCCTTGCTAAACATTTTGAGATACCTATTAGGCACTATGAGAAAGAGGAGACAATATTGCCTCCTTACCTTTTAGATTACAGGAGCATGGTAGCACATGATCGAGTTTATTGTTCACAATGATGATAAGATGCTCCTGTATAACCTGAGATTTAATAAGAAACATAATGAGATTATTACCATGCATGCGCCTCTGTTGTTTGATTTGACTGCAGTTAATTATCTTGTCTCGCCGGAAGCCATGTACGCTCATCGAGGCCAGGCATCTGCTCCAGAGCCTGAGCCGAAACCTCCACTGGACCCTTATCATCCATCATCTTATCAGTGGGATCCGGAGGAGATCGCTAGCCAGTGGTATCCTGATGACACTTCTCAGTACACCGGGGAGAGTAGCCGCGGTCCTTGGCATTAGACCAACTTAGGCCAAAAGCCTAAGCTTGGGGGAGTATGTATTTCTCACCGGCTTTATATTCATGTTCACACACTATTCTAGTTGTCGGTGCTCATACTCTTTCATTGTATTATCCATGCTAGTTTAATTTCTTTTTCTAGCTTTATTCTTGTGTGTTTGATAAACCTTAAGAAAAACCAAAAAAATTAGTTAGTTTAATTTCCATGCTTGTAGTAGTAATTAAAATGAAAACCCAAAAAGATTACTCGTTCTTCTTCTTGCTTGTTGGGAGCTTTCCCGTGTAAATAGTTTTCTTTTCTTTTCTTCCCTTTGGGGGTCGAGAGTAGAAGGCCATATTGAAGATGTTTAGTGGCTCTCATATGCATGATTGTTTATTTAACTTAGAGCCCATATTACTTTGCCTTCTCTCTTGAATTGAATGCTTGCAGATTCCAGCTTAGTCCAATGCACGTGCACTATTATTATTATACACACCGTTCGGTTGTGCAAGTGAAAGGCAATAATGACAATATATAATGGACTGATTGAGATGAGAGAAGCTGGTATGAACTCGACCTCTCTTGTTTTTGTAAACATGATGAGTTCATTGTTCCTGATTCAGCCTATTATGAAGTAAACATATTTGCAATGACATTTAGAGATTATAGTTGCTTGTGCCATGCTTAATTAGCTATGAGTTATAATGGTTTACCTTGCGTGCCAACATGCTATTAAAATGATTGTGATGTGGTATGATGAGATGGTATCCTCCTTTGAATGAATTGAGTGACTCGACTTGGCACATGTTCATGCATGTAGTTGAGACAAATCAACATAGTCTTCACGATATTTATGTTCATGGTGGATTATATCCTACTCATGCTTGTACTTGGTGTAAATTAATTTAATGCATGTTCATGACTGTTGTTGCTCTCTCAGTTGGTCGCTTCCCAAAATTTTGCTAGCCTTCACCTGTACTAAGCGGTAATACTGCTTGTGCATCCAAACTCCATAAACCCCAAAGTTATTCCATATGAGTCCACCATACCTTCCTATATGCGGTATCTACCTGCCGTTCCAAGTAAATTTGTATGTGGCAAACTCTAAACCTTCAAATGAAATTCTATTTTGTATGCTCGAGAAGCTCATGTTTCAACTAGGGCTGTCTATATCTTCCATGCTAGGTGGGTTATTCTCAAGAGGAGTGGACTCTGCTCCTCATTCACGAGAAAATGGCTGGTAACTGGGATGCCCAGTCCCATGATCAAAAAGATCAAAGCAAATCAAAATAATTAAACAAAACTCCCCCAGGGCTGTTGTTAGTTGGAGGCACTCGTTGTTTCGAGCAAGCCATGGATTGATGCTTGTTGGTGGTGGGGGAGTATAAACTTTACCATTCTGTTTGGGAACCGCCTATAATGTATGTAGCATGGAAGATATTGCCATCTCACAGTTGTTGCGTTGACAGTGAAAGTATACCGCTCAAAATGTTATTCATCTCTATTTTAAAATCGAGCTCTGGCAACTCTACAAATCCCTGTTTCCCTCCGTGAAGGGCCTATCTATTTACTTTTATGTTGAGTCATCACCTTCTTATTAAAAAGCACCCGCTGGAGAGCACACTGTCATTTAAATTCATTACTATTAGTTTATATTGGGTATGACTTGACTGGATCTCTTTTACCATGAATTACAATGTTTAGTCAATCCTTGATCTTTAAAGGTGCTCTGCATTTATGTTTTGCGGTCTCAGAAAGGGCTAGCAAGATACCATCTTGTTATATCATATTATGATTTTTTTGAGAAAGTGTTGTCATCTGAGTTTTATTATTATTGCTCGCTAGCTGATTATGCCATTGATATGAGTAAATATGAGACCAAAGTGTTATTGTGAATGTGGTTAGTTTACAATCATTGCTGAAAACTTGAATGCTGGCTTTACATATTTACAACAACAAGAGCAAATAGAGTTTGTAAAAGTTTTTCTTTATCACTTTCAGTTTATCAACTGAATTGCTTGAGAACAAGCTAAGGTTTAAGCTTGGGGGAGTTGATACGTCTCCAATGTATCTACTTTTCCAAACACTTTTGCCCTTGTTTTGGACTCTAACTTGCATGATTTGTATGAAACTAACCCGAACTGACGCTGTTTTCAGCAGAACTGCCATGGTGTTGTTTATTGTGCAGTAAACATAAGTTCTCGGAATGACCTGAAAATCCATGGAGATAACTTTTGGAAAATATAAAAAATACTGGCGAAAGAATCAAGGCTAGGGGGCCCACACCCTGTCCACGAGGGTGGGGGCGCACCCCCTCCCCCTGGGCGCGCCCCCTGTCTCGTGGGCCCCCTGATGCTCCACCGACCTCAACTCCAACTCTATATATTCCGTTTCGCGGAGAAAAAATCAGAGAGAAAGTTTCATCGCGTTTTACGATATGGAGCCGCCGCCAAGCCCTAATCTTTCTAGGGAGGGCTGATCTGGAGTCCGTTCGGGGCTCCGGAGAGGGGGATTCGTCGCCGTCGTCATCATCAGCCATCCTCCATCACCAATTTCATGATGCTCACCGCCGTGTGTGAGTAATTCCATCGTAGGCTTGCTGGACGGTGATGGGTTGGATGAGATTTACCATGTAATCAAGTTAGTTTTGTTAGGGTTTGATCCCTAGTATCCACTATGTTCTGAGATTGATGTTGCTATGACTTTGTTATGCTTAATGCTTGTCACTAGGGCCCGAGTGCCATGATTTCAGTTCTGAACATATTATGTTTTCATGAATATATGTGAGTTCTTGATCCTATCTTGCAAGTCTATAGTCACCTAATATGTGTTATGATCCGACAACCCCGAAGTGACAATAATCGGGATACTTCTCGGTGATGATCGTAGTTTGAGGAGTTCATGTATTCATTATGTGCTAATGCTGTAAGTGCATCTAGTGCCACCCCTAGTTGGTTTTGGAGTATTGACGACAAAGTTGGTTGAGGGACTAATGCGTTTATGAGAATTGCAGGATAACGCAGGTAGTGTCCCTCATTGATTCGGTTTACCTATCGGAGATGACCCCTAAAATGTATGAAGACATTGAAGACAATGGTGGTATGAGAAGATATTCATATTGAATACTATGACATGAGAAGACACTGCGTGAAGACTGTGGAGCGCGAAGACTGTGTGGTTTTGTTGTTTCCTTTTCTTCTTTGTTGAGTCATAGGAACCACCGTACTGTTAAGTGGGGTCCAAGTGAACTAAGTCAGAGTGACTGAAGTGATGCTCAACCCAAATCCTATGCCTTCGAGCGAAGACAATGAGAGCAAATCTTATCCAGAGCTGGATCAGTCAGCTTTGCTTGTAGCCCAAGTAAAGTTGTCGTGTGTGTTTGAAATCTGACCGTTGGAACACGTGTCAGTTCCTTAGTGACCCAGGGTCATTTCGGACAAATCAGGTCGGGTGCCTTGTGGCTATAGATAGCCCACCCCTACACCATAAATTGGTGGCTTCTCAGAGTTAGTGCACGACTTTTGTCGTTTGAGAGCAACCCACCTCGAAGCATTTGAGAGAGAGAAATCCTTGCGAGGACAAAGCCCAAACACCCAGAGCCAAAGAGTGTTAGGCATCACTGAAGTCTTTCTGTCTGTGTGACCTGAAGACTTATTACACTTGAGGACTGTGTATCCTCCAGCCGGTTAGGCGTCGCGTTCTGAGCATCCAAGAGTCATTGTGGATTGCCGGTGAACGAAGTCTGTGAAGGTTTGGAAGTCTACCTTGAAGACTTACCAGAGTGATTGGGCGAGGACTGGGTGTCCTTAGCTCAAGGAGAATAAGGTGAAGACACGGTCTTCTGAGTTAAATCTCAGCCTCCCTAACCAGACGTACAGTTGTCACAGCAACTAGAACTGGTCCAACAAATCCTGTGTCTTCAACAAGCGACTGGTTCAATCCCTTTCCATCCTTTATTTAAGTTTGTCTTCGTGAAGTCATTGCCTATCTGTGTATCTGTTTGACTTTATTGTTTGACTACTACTGTTGATTGGCTTGATACTATCTTCCATCCCGATCCTTTCTACTTAGCTGCTATTAGTCTTGTACTTTCACATCATTGCATATTTGACTATGGCTTGCTTATGGTAGATTATCTTCTGCTGCATATCAACTAGTTCATTTCTATTGTTTGTCTTCGAAACTTCTAAGTTTTGAAGACTTTCATAAAAATCGCCTATTCACCCCCCCTCTAGTCGATACTAGCACTTTCAATTGGTATCAGAGCAAGGTACTCCCTTGTTCTGTGTGATTCGGTTTAACCACCTGGAGTTTCAGCTATGTTGACTGCAGGGATAATCAAAGTCTCCGCTGCTTGTCCGGTGTTCGATGGAACTGAATATACCTACTGGAAGAATAAGATGCGCATGCATCTTGAAGCCATTGATGTCGACCTTTGGTATGTCGTCAAGAATGGCGTTCCCAAAACTGGTGAAGGTGTCACCCCCACTAATGTCAAGAAGTTCATTTAACTGGAATCTACTTCAAAGAACATCATTTGTGGTCATCTGACCAAAGGACAGTATGGCCGTGTGAGTGCTCTGGAAACGTCGAAGCTAGTCTGGGACTGGCTATCCAAGGTCAATGAAGGCGTCTTAACCCAGAGAGATCAAAGGATCAGTGTTCTTCGCAAGCTCTTCAACCGCTTCAAGAGAAACGACAAAGAAAGTGTCCAGCTCACGTTTGATCGTCTGACTGACATCACAAATGAGCTTCAAGCTCTTGGCGCCACTGAGATCACCAAGCATGAAATCGTCAAGACACTGCTGAGATCACTTGACAGCTCCTTTGACACCCTTGCCCTCATGATACAAGAACGTCCTGACTTCAAGACACTCGATCCGTCTGATATACTTGAGAGGCTCAACACACATGAGTTCCAGCTTTCTGAGAAAAGAGATATCTATGGTCCCAATTATGGCCGAACTCACGCCTTGAAGGCAAAAGTGGTTTCCTCATCTGAAGAAGAATCTGACTGCGGTTCTGATGATCCTGAAGACATTGGAAAGGAACTTGCCATGCTTGTGAAGAAGTTTCAGAGGTTCACCAAGAAGAAGGGCTTTAGAAAGTCTTCACGATCTAGCTCCAAGAATGATGAAGCTTCCACCCATGACCACAAGAAGAGAACCTACCACAAGTGCAAGAAACCGGGTCACTACATATCTGAGTGTCCACAGTGGGACAATGAGAAGAAGAAGAAGAAGAAGAAGAGCAAGGAATATGATTCTGATGGCAAGAAGAAGAAGAAATCCTCAAAGTCTTCTTCCAAGTCTTCATCACACAAGAAGAGCTCATCAGGCAAGGCTCGTGCCTTTGTTGGCAAGGAAATGGATTCAGAGGAGGAGTCTGCTTCCGAGGAGGCGGAGGTGGAATCTGGAGAGGAGTCCGACCCTGGCGTTGCAAGTCTGGCTCTAGCCACAGCCTATGTTGCCAAGTCCATCTTCAACACTGAAGGCAATGACTTCCACACCAACGCTGAAGCTGATGACATGGACGATCCTGCTCACACCTACTGCTTCATGGCACGTGGTGCCCAGGTAAAATCACGCGATGCTTACTTTCAAACATCAAGTGAAGATGACTCTGATTGTGAATCCAAACCCAGCTACAAAACACTTGCTAAAATTGCTACTAAACAACAAAGGGCTATGGAACATACTCAAAAACTGTTAGACAAAAGCGATGACCCGTTGGACGCGGAAATGACACGTTCACAGTCCTTAGTAGAAGACATAAAAAATCTTCATGCTAAGTACCAAGAACTTGAAAGTCTTCATGAGACGCTCTCAACCACATATGAAAAGCTCTCCTATGATTATCTTCAAAGGAAGCAAGAGCTTGAGAAATTGAAAGCGACTCATGAAGATCTTCAAAAAGAGAATGAGTCACTTTGCGCTCAACAGATCAGTCCCGCTCAGGATGGATTTGAACCACCATGTCTAAAATGCATTGAGCGTGATAACGCTACATCTGTTGCTGAATGTTCCACTGCTGCTACTGTTTCATTGTCTTCACCTACTGATGTGGTTACTAACCCCTCTGCGGAGGATACCACTGCTATTGCTGATGAAAATGCTATGTTGAAGACATTGCTTGAAACAGGGATGTACAAAAGTTTGAAGGGACATCAGACACTCTGCGATGTCCTCAAAAAGCAGATTCTGAACCGAAACCCTAGGAAAGAGGGTGTTGGGTTCGAGAGGAAAATGAATGCTGACGGTTCCTACTGGAAGCCTGAGCAGTATCCCAAAACCACTTGGGTTGCTGCAAAGGAACCTTCAGTGGATCCATCCACTTTATCTGGATTTACCTGTGCTAATCCTATTATTATTGATGAATCCTTTGATGCAAACTATAAACTGTTCAAAAATCAGAATGGTGAAGTGTTTGCCAGGTATATTGGTACTAACTGCAGGAATGGACCTCCTATGAAGAAGATCTGGGTTCCCAAAAGATGCCTTGAGAATCTTCTAGTGAATGTCATCATGACACCACCAGGGAAGAAGACAAACCCTAGACCAAAGGCATTATATGGTCCAACGGCTTCATACGAACACAAGACTCACTTGAGTCACCCTAACGCCAATGTTTTGCAGGGAAATCATAGTCAGACTCATGAATATGAGCATGTGTCTTCAAACCGCTATGTTCATAGAACTAAGAACTTTTTTGCTTATTCACATGAGTATCATTCATCTCCTGCAAGGCTATTTGCTAGGGCTTCAAAGCCGAAATTCTCAGATGCTGCACTTAGACTCATTGCTTCTAAGCCACCCCTGAAAATGTGGGTGGTGAAGAAGAATTAACTCTCTTTTGCAGAATGTGGTCTCCAGCCAGCAATCAAAGGCGTCCGATATTATTGCTGGGGACCTAAAACATAAAGGGACGCATGATAAAATGACTTACTATGTATTCCACATATGAATCTATTATCTGTCATACTGTGTGTTCTAATCTTGATCTAAGCTGTGATAATCCTAGTGTGCGTCAAATGCTTATGCTTCACAACATACCTTGTGAAGCCTATCCTCCTAACTGCACTGTAGGGCATGTCACCAAAAGCTTCAGAATGGATTATTGACAACGGATGCACTAATCATATGACTGGTGATCGAAGTCTTCTCATGGACTCAACCTTATGTCCATCCGACAAGAGTCACATCACATTTGCTGACACTGGTAAAAGCAAGGTATTGGGTCTAGGTAGAGTTGCAATCTCAAAGGATCAACACATGGATAAAGTGATGCTTGTTGAATCCCTTGGTTTCAACTTAATGTCTGTCTCAATGCTTTGTGACTTGAACATGATTGTGCTGTTTGGAAAATATCGCTGCCTTGTAGTAATGGAATCTGACAAATCTCTAGTCTTTGAAGGGTATCGAAAAGATGATCTATACATGGTAGATTTCTCAGCAGGTCCATAGCTTGCCGTATGTCTTCTCACAAAAGCTTCGGAATGCTGGATCTGGCATCAAAGGCTGGGACATGCTGGTATGAGGAACTTACACACACTCGTCAAGAAGAAGCATGTCATTGGCATCAAGGATGTCAAGTTCAAGAAAGATCATTTGTGTGGTGCCTGTGAAGCTGGGAAGATGACTAGGGCGAAGCACCCCTCGAAGACAATCATGACAACATCTCAACCCTTCGAGCTGTTACACATGGACTTATTTGGACCTACTCACTACTCCACCCTCACCACAACTGCTTGTTTGTATGGCTTCGTCATTGTTGATGACTACTCAAGATACACATGGGTGCATATAATTCTCTACAAGACTGAAGTACAAGATGTCTTCAGACGCTTCGCCAATCGAGCAATGAACCATTATGGCGTGAAGATCAAGCATATCAGAAGTGACAATGGCACTGAATTCAAGAACACAGGACTTGATCTGTATCTGGATACAATGGGAATCACTCATGAGTTCTCTGCTCCATACACACCTCAGCAAAATGGCATCGTTGAGCGCAAAAATAGAACCCTCATTGAGATGGCTCGAACAATGCTAGATGAATACAAGACACCAAGAAAGTTCTGGCCTGAAGCTATTGATACAGCATGTCACATCATCAACCGTGTCTACATCCACAAGCTTCTGAACAAAACATCCTATGAGCTCCTTACTGGCAAGAAGCCAAATGTCAGTTACTTCAGAGTATTTGGAGCTAGATGCTGGATCAAGGATCCCCATCACAAGTCAAAATTTGCACCTAAGGCTCACGAAGGCTTCATGATTGGCTATGGAAAGGACTCACACTCCTACAGAGTCTTCAACCTCTTTCTCTATGAGATCGTCGAAACTGTGGATGTGAAATTTGATGAAACTAATGGTTCACAAAGAGAACTCCTGCCAAGTACACTAGATGAAGCTTCTCCAAGTGAATCTATCAAACTGATGGGAACTGGTGAAATCATGCCTTCTGAAGCACAGCCTGAAGAGGAACTTATCATCTCTGCACCAAATCAACCTGAAGACAATGCTCAGACCGAAGACAATCCTCCCAATGATGACAATGATCAGCAAGAGCAAAGTCTTCGTCCTGTTCATCCTCGTGTTGCAAATGAAGTACAAATCGAGAAGATAATTGACAGCATCAATGCGCCTGGTCCGCTTACTCGCTCAAGAGCAACACAGCTAGCAAACTTCTGTGGGCACTTTTCATTTGTGTCAATATCAGAACCCAAGAAAGTTGCTGAAGCTTTTATGGAACCTGAATGGATTCAAGCTATGCAAGAAGAACTTCAACAGTTCAAGCTAAATAATGTTTGGGAACTTGTCAAGCGACCTGACCCTCGCAAGCATAACATCATTGGAACAAAATGGATATATCGAAACAAGCAAGATGAGCATGGTCAAGTCGTCAGAAACAAAGCACGTCTTGTGGCTCAAGGATATAATCAAGTTGAAGGAATTGACTTCGATGAAACATTTGCTCCTGTTGCTAGGCTTGAAGCTATTCGCATACTGCTAGCCTATGCTAATCATCACAACATCTTGCTATATCAAATGGATGTGAAGAGTGCATTTCTCAATGGCAAGATTGAAGAAGAAGTATATGTCGCTCAACCACCTGGCTTTGAAGATCCAAAACATCCTGATATGGTGTACAAGCTAAACAAAGCACTGTATGGCCTCAAACAAGCTCCTCGCGCATGGTATGATATGATCAAAGACTTCCTGAAGAGCAAAGGCTTCAAATCAGGATCCCTCGATCCCACACTCTTCACGAAGACATATGATGGTGAACTATTTGTGTGCCAAATATATGTGGATGACATAATCTTCGGCTGCACCAACCAGAAGTATAGTGATGAGTTTGGGTACATGATGCAAGAGCAATATCAGATGTCCATGATGGGAGAACTGAAGTTCTTCCTTGGTCTTCAAATTCGTCAGCAAAGAAATGGCATCTTCATATCTCAAGAAAAATACCTCAAAGATTGTCTGAAGAAGTTTGGAATGGAAGACTGCAAAGGTTACACGACGCCAATGCCAGCAAACACCATCTTGGTCCCGACGACAATGGTAAAGAGTTCGATCAAAAGGTATACCGCTCCATGATTGGTTCGTTACTTTATCTATGTGCATCTAGGCCAGATATTATGCTTAGTGTTTGCATGTGTGCTCGATTCCAAGCGGCACCAAAGGAATCACATCACTTAGCTGTGAAGCGAATTCTTCGATATTTGGCTTACACCCCAGCACTCGGATTATGGTATCCCAAGGGCTCAAAATTTGATTTGATTGGATTCTCAGATGCTGATTATGCTGGTGACAAAGTGGATCGCAAGTCTACATCAGGCACATGTCATTTTCTTGGTCGATCACTTGTCTGTTAGTCTTCAAAGAAGCAGAATTGTGTATCACTCTCAACTGCTGAATCTGAATACATTGCTGCTGGATCCTGTTGTGCTCAGCTTCTATGGATGAAGCAAACTCTCAAGGACTATGGCATCAACCTGAAACAAGTACCTCTCTTCTGTGACAATGAGAGTGCCATCAAGATAGCCAACAATCCAGTCCAACACTCAAAGACAAAGCACATTGAAATTCGTCATCACTTTATCAGAGATCATGTCATGAAGAAAGATATCGATATCATTCACGTCAACACTGAAGAGCAACTGGCAGATATCTTCACAAAGCCCTTGGATGAGAAAAGGTTTTGCAAGTTACGGTGTGAGCTAAATATCTTGGAATCCTCTAATGTCCTGTGATCAGGCACACATCCTAAAACTTATGCATGTTGATGACTTAGATGTGCAACACACAAAGTAATGTATATCTTCAATCAATGAAGATTTACACTCTGAGTGTGAATACATTAACATGGAATTTGACTTCGGAGCGCCACGATAATTGTGCGCCGTGTCTGGGTCTAATACTTCCTATACGGTCGGTAACGCCACCACCAAATTTCTCTGTTTGAAGTGTTTCACTCATGGCGTTATTTTGCAAATACTTCGCATTTGGTTTGTCTTCAGTTTCAATTTATCTTCATGATTTTCTGCACTTTGATGATTTGATTGCTTTCTGATATATATATATATATATATATATATATATATATATATATGAATATACTAGTGTTCTGTCCTCTACAGCATTCACTTATAGCTATGTCTTCAAGTTGAATCTTCTAAACTAAGTGAATGTGATCGGACCCTAACCTCTCTATGCTTTCTATCTCAAACTCTATCTGTCCAAATCATATGCATTCTATTGAAACTGTCAAATATCTTCTCTGCGTCCTAGTCAGCAGAAGGCAAAGAGACAAACATTAAATTTGTTTTAAATGACTTATCTTTATTGTTGAAATCCGGAGAAGCCGGGACAACTCTCCGACATGCCTGGCGGGCATGGGAACGTGGGACAACTCTGAGTATGTTGCATACTTGCCACGTGCCCCTCAGATGTGAACCACCAGGGGCACCAGCGTAATTGCGTTGTGCCGCTCACCTACTTATAAATACTTGTCCCCTGCGGTAAAGAAATCCTTCTTCCACCTCTCCACCTCGTCAAAACCCTAGCGCCACCGCTAGCTCTCGACAACGCCGGCGACGAAGCGCTTAGCTGCCGCAACTTGTCCGACGCCGTCCTCACGCCGGCCGCAGACATCGTCCTATCCGCCGTCGCCGTAGGTGTCCTCCGTCGCCAAGTTAGGGCACGGTGGGCTGAACTGCTCGGTCTCCTATTCATCCCATCTAGCAGTTCTTCGTGCGATAATTATAACTCTATTTTTACCACCTTTTTGATCTTCAAGATTCATCCTGTTTACCGAAAGTGGTTTTCTGCCTATTCAATGTTAGATCTATTCTGTCTGCATCTCATACTGCCTAGTCAATTCACTTAGATTTCCTGTCTAGTTTGATTCCTCACTTGTACTTATTCACGGATTGGTACAAATCTGGAACCAACTCACCTATATAAGTGAATGTCTTCGCATCATGAGGTCAATGTCTCTTTCAATGGCGCCATTGCTTCTGAGCTAGCTCTTGCTCAGCGCATCTTTGAGCTGAAGAACAAAATTGATTATGAGAAGTCTCAATTCAAGAAGCATGTGGCGAAGCTCAGTGTTCAAGACGTCAGAAACTTCAAGGTCATGCTGCATGAGCTTAAAGAAGCTTTTCTGAAGAAGCGCCAAGAAGCTCAAGGCTCTCGTGAGCGCATGAAGAGTTTGGCTAATAAGTGTGTGCTTGCCTACAATGAGGCTGAGAAGCGCAAGTCACTTGGCCGTCCTAGCATTGACCCCAGGATGGCTGCAAAGAAAAAGAAGAAGCTTCCTGCTGACCAGCCTGCACCTTCAAGCCAAGAAGCCCCTCGCATTATCTTCCCAAGCAGCATGACTGGCTCGAATCCAAAGGTCACAACAACCGCTTCAGAACAGAAGAAGACAATGGCTGTAGAGGCTGAAGCCAGAAAGAGAAAGCATACTGAAGCCTCTGATGCCGCTCCCTCCAAGAAGAAGCGCAAGACCAAGAAGAATAGGGCTGCTCCCACAGAGCCCTTGGTTGTTGAACCCATTTCAGTGGTTCGCCCTGCGTCAGAACATCAAGAAAGAAGGATGATAGTTCATGATCCTGCTTCCACAGAGGCTCATGAAGCTGAAGATATTCCAGCAGCTAAACCCACCACTGCTGAAGACATTGGTCATGATGACAATGTTGAAGATGATGAAGTTCTTCCTTAGATCGAACAGAACGTGGTATCATCGCCTGTTCTTACGAACAGCAAACTCATCAGCATTGGTCGTCCTCTGACGCCAATTGCTCAGGATGCATCGTGGGCTGATCACACCCACAGCAACAAGACTCGCCAAGTAATCCCCAAGAACAACAACAAGCTACACCACCCGTGAAAGAAGAAGATGAAGACTTTGAGGCCCAGCCAACTCCATCTCCAAAGGCGTTGCCAGCACTTCGCAGGCTTCGTAAAGGACAACGGCCTCAAGTCCCTCTGTCGAGCGTTCTAGAAGGAGAAGTGCAACGCCAACCTGTTGCACGTCAAGTATTTTCTGAACCCACTCCAACTGTGAATGTCTCCATGTCTGAAGCCCAAGGTGCTGAAGACATTCCGTCTGCATCAGCCGAAGAGAATCAAGAAGACGTACGTGTCCCTACTCCCCCAGTTATTGAAGAAGCTGTTCCTGATGTGAACGTGCCAGTGCCCGACCCTCCTGTTCATCAAGAGGAGGTTGAAAATGTTGAAGCTGCCACCACCAACGCCAATGAAGCCGATGACGTTGTCATGGCTGACGCTAATGTGGAGCTTGAACCAACCAGTGTGCCTGAAGCTAATGAGGCCACTGCACCTGAAGCTAATGAGGCAACTGCTCCCGAAGCACCTGTTGTGCAGCCTGAAGCCTCAGCTGTTGCCACTGCTCCTGTTCCGCCACCAAGGCCTCATACAATTGAGCAAGCATACAGTCATGGTCAGCTAACCACTATTTGATGGCCCATTCTGGTACCTCCGCCTACTGCCTCTGGACCTCAATTTGATTATCATGTTGAGCATAGGCCTCAGGTCCAGAAGTCAAAGCCAAGACTGCCAAGGTTTCCAGGTACTGCAAACTCACCAGGGTCCTTCAATGCTAATGGCTTCAAAAGCCAAAATACCTTCTTTGATAGCGCCAAGAACCCCTACTCCAAACCAAGGATATCATCAGATCGGTTCTGGAGCTATCAGCAGAGAAGCTATTACTCATGCATTCTATATGATCAAGGGCGCATTTTCCCTCATATGCGCCTTGACACTGAAGCCATTGCTGGACTGCCGTGCTAGAAGAAGCACTTGATTGCTTTTGTGATGCTGGCCTGCTCAACTTTGTGACAGACAAAGAACACTGGAATGAAGAGCTATTGCTTCAATTCTATGCTACTCTACACATTCGCGACTACAACAGAGGTATCAAGACATGGGTCCTTGAGTGGATGACCGGAAACGTTCATCATGAAGCCAAAGCTCTTGACATCATTGAGCTTACAGGGCTAGCCACTCCTGGAGATCTATATGAACCTGATTGTCAGCTACACCGCAATGCATTGGAGAGCATCTTCCATAAGCCAGAACCCAAGATGAGCCAGATGTTGAGCATGATGAAGCCCTTGCCATCTGACGCTGAATATCCAACAAAGTTCTTTGTTGAAGACCTTGAGTATCTGCCACGCACAATATACCATATTATCAGGCGAACTCTATGGCCTATCAAAGGACATTCCTCAGCAGCCAAACTTGAAGGAGCTATGAAGACTTTGGTCTTCTACATTCTCAATGGCATCAGCTTCAATACTCAAGAATTCTTCATCAAGCAACTTGCTGCTTCTGGATCTGATCTGTTTGGTCTAAAGTTTTATGCTCCATGGGTCATGCGCCTCATCAAGCGACACTTATCCGTCAACTATCAACCATCTGCTCGCAATCATCTGATCTTTTTACCAGAGGTTGATATGTCAGTTGAAGCCATATACTCTGACCCTGCCAAGAAGCCTCTTTGTCTTCAGAATGCCGAGCACCATAGCTTCACTCAACCCATTGAAGGTGTTCAAGCAGCAACACGAATCTATCCATTGGTTGGAAATACTCGTCTGCCTCATCGAGCACCTACTGAAGCCACTGAAAGCACCATTGCCCAAAGGCCTCAGAAGCGTTCTCACTTTCTCAATGACCGAGAACTTCTTGTGGCCCTTCATCAGAAACAGGATAAACATCACTTTTGGCTCAAGAGACAGATGCAAAGCCTCTTGGTGGATGTCAATCGCATTCGAAACCTTGCCACCAAGAATGCATTTGTTGCTCATGAGACTTGCCGGCGATCATGGAAGAGCTTGACCCTGCTTAGTGCTGAAGCAGATCTTCAAGATGATGGCTTCAATGAAAGATTCCAGTTTGACTCCACTCCTCCACGGACTGTTGTCCTACGTCGCACTCCATCTCTTGAAGACTCTGAATATTCTTCCTCCGCGGCAACTGTCAATGCCAGAGTGATCGATGATGAAGATGATGCTACTTCACCACCTCCTACTACTGCACGCATGAACACTGCACCAAGTTCGGCTGCACCGCCAACCAACGGCGATAACCCTGATGCTTCACCTACTCATGAGGACGAGTAGATGCTCTATGTCTTTAAACCTTTTTGGTCCTTACTGACGAAAGGGGGAGAAGCGTATGAGTTGATAGTCTTCAAGCGGGTTCATATGGGCGGTTGCATTATATTTTGCCTCGTGCTTACAACTCTTGCTTTTTAAAACATTTGGTTCTTTGAGTTGTAACACCTAAACTTGATGGTCGTCTGCTATTTATTTGCTTTACTGTGATGCGATGATAAATTCCGCATGTGCGATGATAACTTTCGCACTTAGATCATTCTGCAGATGTCCATTTTTCATCATGCATGTCATTCTACTTGCTATATCATTTCATGCATGATGAATTATCTTCATAAGTTGAAGTGGATCTCCACAAGTACAGCCTGCCATGTGCATTTGCATTCCAAAAGCAAATTACTTATATGCACATCTTCAGGGGGAGCTCTTGCTACTTATGAAGACAGTTCCCTAACCTTTACAATTTCACATACTTTATCCCCGTTGAAAAATTCAACCAGTTTGTCATCAATCACCAAAAAGGGGGAGATTATAAGTGCATCTAGTGCCACCCCTAGTTGGTTTTGGAGTATTGATGACAAAGTTGGTTGAGGGACTAATGCGTTTGTGAGAATTACAGGATAACGCAGGTAGTGTCCCTCATTGATTCGGTTTACCTACCGGAGATGACCCCTAAAAATGTATGAAGACATTGAAGACAATGGTGGTATGAGAAGATATTCATATTGGAGACTATGACATGAGAAGACACTGCGTGAAGACTGTGGAGCGCGAAGACTGTGTGGTTTTGTTGTTTCCTTTTCTTCTTTGTTGAGTCATAGGAACCACCGTACTGTTAAGTGGGGTCCAAGTGAACTAAGTCAGAGTGACTGAAGTGATGCTCAACCCAAATCCTATGCCTTCGAGCGAAGACAATGAGAGCAAATCTTATCCAGAGCTGGATCAGTCAGCTTTGCTTGTAGCCCAAGTAAAGTTGTCGTGTGTGTTTGAAATCTGACCGTTGGAACACGTGTCAGTTCCTTAGTGACCCAGGGTCATTTCGGACAAATCAGGTCGGGTGCCTTGTGGCTATAGATAGCCCACCCCTACACCATAAATTGGTGGCTTCTCAGAGTTAGTGCACGACTTTTGTCGTTTGAGAGCAACCCACCTCGAAGCATTTGAGAGAGAGAAATCCTTGCGAGGACAAAGCCCAAACACCCAGAGCCAAAGAGTGTTAGGCATCACTGAAGTCTTTCTGTCTGTGTGACCTGAAGACTTATTAGACTTGAGGACTGTGTATCCTCCAGCCGGTTAGGCGTCACGTTCTGAGCATCCAAGAGTCATTGTGGATTGCCGGTGAATGAAGTCTGTGAAGGTTTGGAAGTCTACCTTGAAGACTTACCAGAGTGATTGGGCGAGGACTGGGTGTCCTTAGCTCAAGGGGAATAAGGTGAATACACGGTCTTCTGAGTTAAATCTCAGCCTCCCTAACCAGACGTACAGTTGTCACAACAACTGGAACTGGTCCAACAAATCCTGTGTCTTCAACAAGCGACTGGTTCTATCCCTTTCCATCCTTTACTTAAGTTTGTCTTCATGAAGTCACTGCCTATCTGTGTATCTGTTTGACTTCATTGTTTGACTACTACTGTTGATTGTCTTCATACTATCTTCCATCCTGATCCTTACTACTTAGCTGCTATTAGTCCTGTACTTTCACATCATTGCATATTTGACTATGGCTTGCTTATGGTAGATTATCTTCCGGTGCATATCAACTAGTTCATTTCTATTGTTTGTCTTCGAAACTTCTAAGTTTTGAAGACTTTCATAAAAATCGCCTATTCACCCCCTCTAGTCGATACTAGCACTTTCAATGCTTTGTTCCGGTTCTCTATTAAAAGGAGACCTTAATATCCCTTAGTTTCCACTAGGACCCCGCTGCCACGGGAGGGTAGGACAAAAGATGTCATGCAAGTTCTTTTCCATAAGCACATATGACTATATTCGGAATACATGCCTACATTACATTGATGAACTGGAGCTAGTTTTGTGTCACCCTATGTTATAGCTATTACACGAGGAATCACATCTAACATAATTATCCATCACTGATCCAGTGCCTACGAGCTTTTCACATATTGTGTTTTGCTTATTTAGTTTTCTGTTGCTAGTATTACAATCACTACAAAACTATTATCTTTACTTTTGCCAGTGTTACCTTTATTATCATACTACTTTGCTACTAAATATTTTGCTGCATATACTAAGTTATCCAGGTGTGGTTGAATTGACAACTCAACTGCTAATACTTAAGAATATTCTTTGGCTCCCCTTGTGTCGAATCAAATTTGGGTTGAATACTTTACCCTCAAAAGCTGTTGCGATCCCCTACACTTGTGGGTTATCAGGCAACATCGGAGGAGTTAAAGATACTGATTCCTGACCCAGCGAAGGGTGCTATGTCAGTCGACATACTTCGTTGGGCCATGAATCAGGCTGAATCCGGTGGCGCTGGACAGAGAGCAAAGTGGGCCAAGTATAGACAGTAACGACATCCTCATGACCATCGTGTGGGCGTGTACTTCACCACAAATACAGTGACTCAGAAGGAGAAGAAGAGGATGCAGTGGCGATAATTGTGAGGGCATCGGAGCCAGGAAATCAAAGCATGCCAATCGAGGTGGACTCCAGCGAGGAAGAAGAGATGATGGTGCAGGAGAAGACCAAGACCAAGTCCACCCGCCGCTCCAATTGCCTCAATGGAGCCCGAGGCTAAGATCTGTGCGTACTATGTGAGGTGAACCCTAATCCCCATTACTATTGTACTCAATTCGGATATGGAACCTCACATATGTACCGGAAGTCATGACGATGTTATGGTCGCTTCAATGGTGTTTACTAATACGTCCATTCTGCATCATGCTTTTATATCAGTATTTATTGCATTATGGGTTGTTACTACATATTATATCTCAATACTTATGGCTATTCTCTCATATTTTACAAGGTTTACCATGAATAGGGGGAATGCCGGCAGCTGGAATTCTGGCTGGAAAAGGAGCAAATATTGGAAACCTATTCTGCACAGCTCCAAAAATCCTGAAACTCCACGGAAGTCAGTTTTGGAATTAATAAGAATTATTGAGCAAAAGAAATACCAGAGGGGGCCCACACCCTGGCCAGGAGGGTGGGGGCGCGCCCACCCCTACTAGGCACGCCCCTGTCTCCTGGGCCGCCTGGTGGCCCTCCGGTGTCCATCTTCTGCTATATGAAGGCTTTTACCCTAGAAAAAATGAGAGGCAAGCTTACGGGACGAAACTCCGCTGCCACGAGGCGGAACCAATCTAGAGCTCCGGCAGAGCTGTTCTGCCGGGGAAACTTCCCTCCGGGAGGGGGAAATCATCACCATCATCATCACCAACGATCCTCTCATCGGGAGGGGGTCAATCTCCATCAACATCTTCACCAGCACCATATCCTCTCAAAACCCTAGTTCATCTCTTGTATCCAATCTTGTATCCAAACCACAAATTGGTACCTGTGGGTTGCTAGTAGTGTTGATTACTCCTTGTAGTTGATGCTAATCGGTTTACTTGGTGGAAGATCATATGATCAGATCCTTAATGCATATTATTACTCCTCTGATTATGAACATGAATATGCTTTGTGAGTAGTTACGTTTGTTCCTGAGGACATGGGTGAAATCTTGCTATTAGTAGTCATGTGAATTTGGTATTCGTTCGATATTTTGATGAGATGTATGTTGTCTTTCCTCTAGTGGTGTTATGTGAACGTTGACTACATGACACTTCTCCATTATTTGGGCCTAGAGGAAGGCATTGGGAAGTAATAAGTAGATGATGGGTTGCTAGAGTGACAGAAGCTTAAACCCTAGTTTATGCGTTGCTTCGTAAGGGGCTGATTTGGATCCATATGTTTAATGTTGTGGTTAGGTTTACCTTAATACTTATTTTGTAGTTGCGGATGCTTGCAATAGGGGTTAATCATAAGTGGGATGCTTGTCCAAGTAAGGGCAGTACCCTGGCACCGGTCCACCCACATATCAAATTATCAAAGTACCGAACGCGAATCATATGAGCATGATGAAAACTAGCTTGACGATAATTCCCATCTATCCTCGGGAGCTCTTTTCTCATTATAAGAAATTGTCCAGGCTTGTCCTTAGCTACAAAAAGGATTGGGCCACCTTTCTGCACTTTTTCATTGCTTGTTACTCGTTACAATTTATCTTATCACAAAACTACCTGTTACCTACAATTTCAGTGCTTGCAGAGAAAACCTTACTGAAAATCGCTTATCATTTCCTTCTGCTCCTTGTTGCGTTCGACACTCTTACTTATCGAAAGGACTATGATAGATCCCCTACACTTGTGGGTCATCAAGACTCTTTTTTGGCGCCATTGCCGGGAAGTGTAGCACTTTTGGTGAGTGGAACTTGGTAAGGAAACATTTATATAGTGTGCTGAAATTTTCTGTCACTTGTTACTATGGAAACTAATCCTTTGAGGGGCTTGTTCAGGGTATCTTCACCCCGACCAGAAGAGCAAAGAGTTGCTCCTCAACCTACTGAGCCTACTGAAAATATTTACTTTGAGAATCCTTCGGGTATGATAGAGAAACTGCTAGCTAATCCCTTTGCAGGAGATGGAACATTGCATCCCAATTTACACCTTATCTTTGTGGATGAAGTTTGTGGATTATTTAAGCTTGCAGGTATTCCTGATGATGTTTTCAAAAGGAAGGTCTTCCCTTTATCTTTGAAGGGAGATGCATTGACATGGTATAGGCTATGTGATGATACGGGATCTTGGAATTATATTCGATTGAAGTTGGAATTTCACCAGAAGTTCTATCCTATGCATCTTGTTCATCGTGATCGTAATTACATATATAATTTCTGGCCTTGCAAAGGAGAAAGCATCGCTCAAGCTTGGGGGAGGCTTAAGTCAATGTTATATTCATGTCCCAATCATGAGCTCTACATAGAAATGATTATTCAAAATTTTTATGCTCGTCTTTCTCTCAATGATCGCAACATGCTCGATACTTCCTGTGCTGGTTCTTATATGCTGAATACTATTGAATTCAAATGGTACTTATTGGAAAGAATTAAATACAACTCTGAAGATTGGGGTTCCGACGATGGTAAGGAGTCATGTATGACACCTAAGTTTGATTGTGTTAAATCTTTTATGGATACCGATGCTTTTCGTGGATTTAGCACTAAATATGGACTTGACTCTGATATAGTAGCTTATTTCTGTGAATCTTTTGCTACTCACGTTGATCTCCCTAAGGAGAAGTGGTTTAAATATAATCCTCCCGTTGAAGTAAAAGTAGTTGCACCTATTACAGTTGAAGAAAAGACTGTCACTTATAGTGATCCTATTGTTCCTACTACTTATGTTGAGAAACCTCCTTTTCCTGTTAGGATAAAGGATCATGCTAAAACCTCGACTGTTGTTCGTAAGAGTAATACTAGGACCTATACACCTCCTGAGAAAATCAAAGTTGAACCTAGTATTGCTATGGTTAAAGATCTCTTGGATGATGATTTAGATGGGCATGTTATCTATTTCTGTGGCGAGACTGCTAATATTGTTAAACCAGATGCTAAGATACATAGACCTGTGGTAGGCATGCCTGTTATTTTTGTTAAAATAGGAGATCATTGTTATCATGGCTTATGTGATATGGGTGCTAGTGCTAGTGCAATACCCTATGACTTATATAAAGAAATTATGCATGATATTGCACCCTTTGAAATAGAAGATATTGATGTTACTATTAAGCTTGCCAATAGGGATACCATTAAGCCAGTTGGGATAGTTAGAGATGTTGAAGTCTTGTGTGGGAAAGTTAAATATCCTGCTGATTTTCTTGTTCTTGGTTCCCCACAAGATGATTTCTGTCCCATTATTTTTGGTAGACCCTTCTTGAATACTGTTAATGCTAAGATTGATTGTGAAAAAGATATTGTTACAATTGGCTTACAGGATATGGCTCATGAGTTTAATTTTGCTAAGTTTCATAGACAACCTCGTGATAGAGAATCACCTAGTAAGGATGAGATTATTGGTCTTGCTTCTGTTGCCGTGCCTCCTACTGATCCGTTAGAGCAATACTTGCTAGACCATGAAAATGATATGTTTATGAAGGAAAGAGAGGAAATAGATGAAGTGTTCCTTCAACAGGAACCTATTCTGAAACACAACCTTCCCGTTGAAATTCTTGGGGATCCCCCTCCACCCAAGGGTGATCCCGTCTTTGAACTCAAACCTTTACTTGATAATCTTAAGTATACTTATCTTGATGAAAAGAAAATATATCCTGTTATTATTAGTGCTAACCTTTTAGAGCAAGAAGAAGAAAGATTATTGAAAACTCTGAAGAAGCACCATGCTGCTATTGGATATACTCTAGATTATCTCAAGGGCATTAGTCCCATGTTATGCCAACACAAAATTAATTTGGAGGATGATGCCCAACCAGTTAGAGATCCTCAATGACGATTGAATCCTAAGATGAAAGAAGTGGTAAGAATGGAGATACTAAAGCTCCTTGAGGCAGGTATAATTTATCCCATTGCTGATAGTGATTGGGTAAGCCCTGTGCATTGTGTTCCTAAAAAGGGAGGTATTACCGTTGTTCCTAATGATAAAGATGAATTGATTCTGCAAAGAATTATTACAGGTTATAGGATGGTAATTGATTTCCGTAAATTAAATAAAGCTACAAAGAAAGATCATTACCCTTTACCTTTTATTGATCAAATGCTAGAAAGACTATCCAAACACACACATTTCTGCTTTCTAGATGGTTATTCTAGTTTCTCTCAAAGACTTGTGTCAGCAAAGGATCAATCAAAAACTAATTTTACTTGCCCTTTCGGTAATTTTGCTTAAAGACGTATGCGTTTTGGTTTATGTAATGCACCTGCTACCTTTCAAAGATGCATGATGGCTATTCTTTGATTTTCGTGAAAAGATTTTTGAGGTATTCATGGATGATTTCTCCATTTATGGATCCTCTTTTGATGATTGCTTGAGCAACCTTGATCGAGTTTTGCAGATATGTGGAGACACTAGTCTCGTACTGAATTGGGAAAAGTGCCACTTTATGATTAATGAAGGCATTGTATTGGGGCATAAGATTTCTGAGAGAGGTATTGAAGTTGATAAAGCTAAAGTTGATGCTATTGAAAAGATGCCATGTCCCAAGGACATAAAAGGTATAAGAAGTTTCCTTGGTCATGCCGGTTTTTATAGGAGGTTCATTAAGGACTTTTCTAAAATCTCTAGGCCTCTGACTAATTTATTGCAAAAAGATATCCCTTTTGTCTTTGATGATGATTGTGTAGAAGCATTTGAAATACTTAAGAAAGCTTTGATCACTACACCTATTGTCCAGCCACCTGATTGGAATTTACCCTTTGAAATTATGTGTGATGCTAGTGATTATGCTGTAGGTGCTGTTCTAGGGCAAAGAGTTGATAAGAAATTGAATGTTATGCAGTATGCTAGTAAGACTCTTGATACTGCCCAAAGAAATTATGCTACTACTGAAAAAGAATTCTTAGCAGTTGTGTTTACATTGTTGATTCCAAAGTTACTATTCACACTGATCATGCTGCTATTAAATATCTTATGGAAAAGAAAGATGCTAAGCCTAGACTCATTAGATGGGTTCTCTTGCTCCAAGAATTTTATTTGCATATTATTGATAGAAAGGGAGCTGAGAACCCCATTGTAGATAACTTGTCTAGGTTAGAGAATGTTCTTGATGACCCACTGCCTATTAATGGTAGCTTTCCTGATGAACAATTAGCGGTTGTTATTCTAACTAGATCCCTAAACCTGAAAGTACATAGGGTGAAATCTAAGATGATGTTTCTAAGAGTATCGGTCACCAAGTGGGACTTGATACGTCTCCAACGTATCTATAATTTTTTATTGTTCCATGCTGTTATATTATAATTCTTGGATGTTTTACATTTATTTTATAGTCATGTTATAACATTTTTTGGTACTAACCTATTGACATAGTGCCCAATGCTAGTTGCTGTTTTCTACATGTTTTTTACATCACAGGAAATCAATATCAAACGGAGTCCAAACATAGCGAAACTCCTAGAGAATGTTTTTGGGCCAGAAGACATCCAGTGGGCCAAGGAAGCACCTGGGGGTGCCTTGAGGTGAGCAACACCCACCAGGGCGCGCCAGGAGGCGCAGGCGCGCCCTGGTGGGTTGTGCCCACCTCGGGTGCCCCCTGAACCGCCTCTTTGCTCTATAAATACCCCAATATTCCAGAAACCCTAGGGGAGTTGACGAAAATCAATTCCAACCGCCGCAGAGTCCAGAACCACCAAATCCAATCTAGACACCATCACGGAGGGGTTCACCACTTCCATTGGTACCTCTCCGATGATGCGTGAGTAATTCTTTGTAGACCTACGGGTCCGTAGTTAGTAGCTAGATGGCTTCCTCTCTCTCTCTCTCTCTTGCTTATCAATACAATGGTCTCTTGGAGATCCATATGATGTAAGCCTTTTGTAGTGTGTTTGTTGGGATCCGATGAACTTTGAGTTTATGATCAAATCTATTTTTTGATCCATGAAAGTTATTTGAGTCTTCTTTGATCTCCTATATGCATGATTGCTTATAGCCCCATATTTCTTCTCCAATATTTGGGTTTTGTTTGGCCAACTTGATCTATTTATCTTGTAATGGGGAGAGGTGCTTTGTAGTAGGTTCGATCTTACGGTGCTTGATCCCAGTGACAGAAGGGGAACCGACATGTATGTATCGTTGCTACTAAGGATAAGAAGATGGGATCTATATCTTCATAATAGATAAATGGATCTTCTCTACATCATGTCATCGTTCTTATTGCATTACTCCATTTTCCCATGAACTTAATACACTAGATGCATGCTGGATAGCGGTCGATGTGTGGAGTAATTGTAGTAGATGCAGGCAGGAGTCGGTCTACTAATCTTGGATGTGATGCCTATATAATGATCATTGCCTGGATATCGTCATGATTATTTGAAGTTCTATCAATTTCCCAACAGTAATTGTTTTCCCATTGTTTGCTATTTTTTATCGAGAGAAGCCACTAGTGAACCCTACGGACCCCGAGTCTCTTTTCATCATATTTGCCTTTGCGATCTATTTTCCTTTGCATTTATTTCCAGATCTATTAAACCAACAATACAAAAATACCTTGCTGCAATTTATTTGTTCCGCAATCTATTTATCCTATCTACCACTTTTACCTCACGTTATTTGCCTATCTTGAGGCGTCGTACCCGAAAGGGATTGACAACTCCTTTAACACGTCGGGTTGTGAGTATTTGTTATTTGTGTGCAGGTGTTGTTTACGTGATGTGAGGAGGTTTTGCTACTGGTTCAATAACTTTGGTCTCATCACTGAGGGAAATACCTACCATCGCTATACTGCATCATCCCTTTCTCTTTGGGGAAATACCAACGTAGTTCTAGCAGACATCAAAAGGAATTTCTGGCGCCGTTGCCGGGGAGGATCAAGTCAAGATAGTCTCCCGGCCATGTGCCCATTTCTGGTGCCGTTGCCGTGGAGGATCTTCAACATCAACCAGGTTCCTAATCACAAATCTCATCTCCTCGCAATTTACATTATTTTCCATTTGCCTCTCGTTTTCCTCTCCCGCACTTCACAAAAATTTGCCGTTTTATTCGCCCTTTTTCCGTTCGCCGTTTTCTCGTCAGATTTGTTTTGGAGTGCAATCTTGTTGTGAAGTCATCATGATTCAAGAGAACACCAAGTTGTGTGATTTCTCAAATACCAACAACAATGATTTTATTAGCACTCCGATTGCTCCTCCCGCCACTAGTGCGGAGTCTTGTGATATTAATAATGCTTTGTTGAATCTCGTCATGAAAGATCAATTTGCTGGTACTCCTAGTGAGGATGCCGCGTCCCATCTTAACACATTCGTGGAATTATGTGATATTCAAAAGAAAAAAGATGTGGACAATGATGTTGTGAAGTTGAAATTATTTCTGTTTTATTTGCGGGATCATGCAAAATTTTGGTTTTCTTCTTTGCCTCGCAATAGTATCGATTCTTGGAACAAGAGAAAGGATGCTTTTATCACTAAGTATTTTCCACCCACAAAAATTATTTCCCTTAGAAACCAGATCATGAATTTCAAGCAACATGAACACGAGCATGTTGCACAATCTTGGGAAAAGATGAAATTTATGCTATGGAATTGCCCAACTCATGGGTTAAATCTTTAGATGATCATACAATTTTTTTATGCGGGATTGAATTTTTTTTCTCATAATCTTTTAGATTCCGCCGCGGGGGTTACTTTGGGTGAAGCTACTAAATTTCTAGACAATATTATGGAAAATTACTTGAAATGGCATACCGAAAGAGCTCCTACTAGTAAGAAAGTCAATTCAGTAGAAGAAATAAAGTCTTGGAGAAAAAGTTGTGCTAATAAAAGTGCTCCTATTGATTTAAATGATGTTCCTGAAGTTAATATGCCCTAGAGGCAATAATAAAGTTATTATTTATTTCCTTATTTCATGATAAATGTATATTATTCATGCTAGAATTGTATTAACTAGAAACTTAGTACATGTGTGAATACATAGACAAAATATATTGTCCCTTGTATGCCTCTACTTGACTAGCTCGTTAATCAAAGATGGTTATGTTTCCTAACCATAGACATGTGTTGTCATTTGATCAACGGGATCACATCGTTAGGAGAATGATGTGATGGACATGACCCATCTGTTAGCTTAGCATTATGACCGTTACAGTTTCATTGCTACTGCTCTCTTCATGACTTATACATATTCCTCGGACAATGAGATTATGCAACTCCCGAATACCGAAGGAACACTTTGTGTGCTACCAAACATCACAACGTAAATGGGTGATTATAAAGGTGCTCTATAGGTGTCTCTGAAGGTGTTTGTTGGGCTGGCATAGATCGAGATTAGGATTTGTCACTCCATGTTTCGGAGAGGTATCTCTGGGCCCTCTTGTTAATACTCACCACTATAAGCCTTGCAAGCATTCTGACTAATGAGTTAGTTGCAGGATGAAGTAACGAAACGAGTAAAGAGATTTGCCGGTAACGACATTGAACTAGGTATGATGATACCAACGATCGAATCTCGGGCAAGTAACATACCAATGACAAAGGAACAAAATATGTCATTATGCGGTTTGACCGATAAAGATCTTCGTAGAATATGTAGGAACCAATATGAGCATCCAGGTTCTGCTATTGATTATTGACCAGAGACGTGTCTCAGTCATGTCTACATAGTTCTTGAACCCGTAGGGTCCGCACGCTTAACACTTGATGACAATTGGTATTATGATTTTATATGATTTTATGTACCTAAAGTTTTTCGGAGTTCTGGATGAGATCACGGACATGACGAGTAGTCTCGAAATGGTCGAGACATAAAGATTGATATACTGGACGACTATATCCGGACACCAGAAGTGTTCCGGAGAAGTTTCGGATAAAACCGGAGTGCTAGAGGGTTACCGGAACCCCCCCGGGAAGTAATGGGCCTTAGTGGGCCTGTAGGGGAGAGAGAGGGCCGCACCAGGAGGTGGCGCCCCCCAATAGGAGTCCGAATAGGACAAGGGGAGGGGGGTGCGACCCCTCTTTCCCTCTCCCTCTCCCTCTCCTTCCTTGTCCTCCTAGTTGGACTAGGAAAGGGGGAAACCCACTCCTACTTGGAGTAGGACTCCCCCCTTGGGCGCACCCCTTGTGGCCGTCCGGGCCCCTCCTCTCCTCCTTTATATACGGGGGAGGGGGCACCCAATAGACACACAAGTTGATCTTTTAGCCGTGTGCGGTGCCCCCCTCCACAGTTTTCCACCTCGGTCATATCATCGTAGTGCTTAGGCAAAGCCCTACGCTGGTAACTTCATCATCACCGTCACCACCCCGTCGTGCTTACGGAAATCTCCCTCGGCCTCAGCTGGATCTAGAGTTCGAGGGACATCATCGAGTTGAATGTGTGCAGATCGCGGAGGTATCGTGCGTTTGGTACTTGATCGGTTGGATCACGAAGACGTTCGACTACATCAACCGCATTTCTTAACGCTTCCGCTTTTGGACTATGAGGGTACGTGGACACACTCTCCCCTCTCGTTGCTATGCATCACCTAGATAGATCTCACGTGTTCGTAGGAAAATTTTGAAATTACTGCGTTCCCCAACAGTGGCATCCGAGCCAGGTCTATGCGTAGATGTTATATGCACGAGTAGAACACAAAGAGTTGTGAGCGATAATAGTCATACTGCTTACCAGCATGTCATACTTTGATTCTGCGGTATTGTTGGATGAAGCGGCCCGGACCGACATTACATGATCCTGTTCATGAAGCTGGTTCTACCGTCGTGCGTATGCACATAGGTGGCTTGCGGGTGTATGTTTCTCCAACTTTTTAATCGAGTGTGGCTACGCTCAGTCCTTGTTGAAGGTTAAAACAACACTCTTGATGAAAAATCGTTGTGGGTTTGATGCGTAGGTAAGGACGGTTCTTGCTAAAAGCCCGTAGTAGCCATGTAAAACTTGCAACAACAAAGTAGAGGACGTCTAACTTGTTTTTGCAGGGCTTGCTGTGATATGATATGGTCAAGGCATGATGTGATATAAATTGTTGTATGAGACGATCATGTTTTGTAACAAAGTTATCGGCAACTGGCAGGAGCCATATGATTGTCGCTTTATTGTATGCAATGCAATCGCCATGCAATTGTTTTACTTTATCACTAAGCGGCAGCGATAGTCGTAGTAACAGTAGTTGGCGAGACGACAATGATGCTACGATGGAGATCAAGGTGTTGCGCTGGTGACGATGGAGATCACGATGATGCTTCAGTGATGGAGATCATGAGCTCAAGATGATGATGGCCATATCATGTCACATATTTTGATTGCATGTGATGTTTCTCTTTTATGCATCTTATTTTTGTTAGTAAGACGGTAGCATTATAAGATGATCCCTTACTAAATTTCAAGGTATAAGTGTTCTCCCCGAGTATGTACCGTTGCTATTGTTCGTCGTGCCGAGACACCACGTGATGATCGGGTGTGATAAGCTCTACATTCACATACAACGGGTGCAAGCCAGTTTTGCACACGCAGAATACTCGGATTAAACTTGACGAGCCTAGCATATGCAGATATGGCCTCGGAACACTGTCGACCGAAAGGTCAAGCGTGAATCATATAGTAGATATGATCAACATAGTGATGTTCACCATTGAAAACTACTCCATCTCACGTGATGATCGGACATGGTTTAGTTGATTTGGATCACGTGATCATTTAGATGACTAGAGTGATGTCTATCTAAGTGGGAGTTCTTAAGTAATATGATTAATTGAACTTTAATTTATCATGAACTTAGTCCTGATAGTATTTTGCAAATTATGTTGTAGATCAATAGCTCGCGTTATAGCTTCCCTATGTTTCTTATATGTCCCTAGAGAAAACTAAGTGGAAAGATGATAGTAGCAATGATGCGGACTAGGTTCATGGTCTGAGGTTTATCCTCATTGCTGCACAGAAGAATTATGTCCTTGATGCACCGTTAGGTGACAAACCTATTGCAAGAGCAGATGCAAATGTTATGAACGTTTGGCTAGCTAAATATGATGACTACTTGACAGTTTAGTGCACCATGCTTTACAAATTAGAACCGGGACTTCAAAAATGTTTTTGAAATGTCACGGAGCATATGAGATGTTCCAAGAGCTGAAATTGGTATTTCAGGCTCATGCCCGTGTCAAGAGGTATGTGACCTCTAACAAGTACTTTGCCTAAAAGATGGAGGAGAATTGCTCAACTAGTGAGCATGTGCTCAGAATGTCTGGGTACTACAATCACTTGAATCAAGTGGGAGTTAATCTTCTAGATAATATAGTGATTGACAGAGTTCTGTAGCCACCATCACCAAGTTACTGGAACTTCATGGTGAACTATAGTATGCAAGGGATGATGAAAACGATTCCCGAGCTCTTCATGATGCTGAAATCGACGAAGGTAGAAATCAAGAAAAAACATCAAGTGTTGATGATTAAACAAGACCACTAGTTTCAAGAAAAGGGAAAAGGGAAAGAAAGGGAACTTCAAGAAGAATGGCAAGCAAGTTGTCACTCCCATGAACAAGCCCAAAGCTGGACGTAAGCCTGAAACTGAGTGCTTCTACTGCAAAGGAAATGGTCACTGGAAGTGGAACTGCCCCCAAATATTTGGTGGATAAGAAGGATGGCAAAGTGAACAAAGGTATATTCGATATACCTATTATTGATGTGTACCTTACTAGTGCTCGTAGTAATCCATGGGTATTTGATATTTGTTCAGTTGCTAAGATTAGTAACTCGAAACAGGAGTTGCAGAATAAATAGAGACTAGTTAAGGATGAAGTGGCGATGTGTGTTGGAAGTGGTTTCAAGATTGATATGATCATCATCGCACACTCCCTATACTATCGGGATTAGTGTTGAACCTAAATAAAAGTTATTTGGTGTTTGTGTTGAGCATGAATATGATTAGATCATGTTTATTGCAATACGGTTATTCATTTAAAACAGAGAATAATTGTTATTTTGTTTACATGAATAAAACCTTCTATGGTCATACACCCAATGTTGATGGTTTATTGAATCTCGATCATGGTAATACACATATTCATAGTACTGATGCCAAAAGATGCAAAGTTGATAATGATAGTGCAACTTATTTGTGGCACTGCCGTTTGGGTCATATCGGTATAAAGCGCATGAAGAAACTCCATGCTGATGGACTTTTGGAATCACTTGATTATGAATCATTTGATGCTTGCGAACCGTGCCTTATGGGCAAGATGACTAAAACTCCATTCTCCGAAATGATGGAATGAGCTAGTGACTTATTGGAAATAATACATACCGATGTATGCGATAAAATGAGTGTTGATGCTCGTGGCGGATATCGTTATTTTCTGACCTTCACAGCTGATTTGAGCAGATATGGGTATATCTACTTAATGAAACACAAGTCTGAAACATTTGAAAAGTTCAAAGAATTTCAAAGTGAAGTGGAGAATCATCGTAACAAGAAAATAGAGTTTCTACGATCTGATCATGGAGGAGAATATTTGAGTTACGAGTTTGTCCTTCATTTTAGACAATGTGGAATAGTTTCACATCTCACGCCACCTGGAACACCACAACATAATGGTGTGTCCGAACGTCGTAACCACACTTTATTGGATATGGTGTGATCTATGATGTCTCTTACCGATTTACCACTATCGTTTTGGGGTTATGAATTAGAGACGGTTGCATTCACGTTAAATAGGGCACCATCAAAATCCGTTGGGACGCCACCTTATGAACTGTGGTTTGGCAAGTAAAGTTTGGGGCTGCGATGCTTATGTGAAAAAGCTTCAACCCGATAAGCTCGAAACCAAATGGGAGAAGTGCGTCTTCATAGGATACCCAAAGAAAATTGTTGGGTACACCTTCTATCACAGATCTGAAGGCAAAAATATTTGTTGCTAAAAATGGATCGTTTCTAGAGAAGGAGTTTCTCTCAAAAGAAGTGAGTGGGAGGAAAGTAGAACTTGATGAGGTAATTGTACCTTCTCCCGAATTGGAAAGTAGTTCATCACAGAAATCAGTTCCAGTGATTCCTACAACAATTAGTGAGGAAGCTAATGATGATGATCATGAAACTTCAGATCAAGTCACTACCGAACCTCGTAGGTCAACCAAAGTACGATCCGCACTAGACTGGTACGATAATCCTATTCTGGAAGTCATGTTACTAGACCATCATAAACCAACGAACTCTGAGGAATCGATGATGAGCCCAAATTCCACGAAATGGCTTGAGGCCATGAAATCTGAGATGGGATCCATGTATGAGGCCAAAGTGTGGACTTTGGTGGAATTGCCCGATGATCTGCAAGCCATTAAGAATAAATGGATCTTTAAGAGGAAGACATACGCTGATAGTAGTGTTACTATCTATAAAGCTCGACTTGTCGCAAAAAGGTTTGGACAAGTTCAAGGAGTTGACTACGATGAGACTTTCTCACTTGTAGCGATGCTTAAGTCTATCCGAATCATGTTAGCAATTGCTGCATTTTATGATTATGAAATTTGGCAGATGGATGTCAAAACTGCATTCCTGAATGGATTTTTGGAAGAAGAGTTGTATATGATGCAACCAGAAGGTTTTGTCGATCCAAAGGGTGCTAACAAAGTGTGCAAGCTCCAGTGATCCATTTATGGACTGGTGCAAGCCTCTCGGAGTTGGAATAAACGCTTTGATAGTGTGATCAAAGCATATGGTTTTATACAGACTTTTGGAGAAGCCTGTACTTACAAGAAAGTGGAGCTCTGTGGCATTTCTAATATTATATGTGGATGACATATTGTTGATTGGAAATGATATAGAATTTCTGGATAGCATAGAGGGATACTTGAATAAGAGTTTTTCAATGAAAGACCTCGGTGAAGCGGCTTACATATTGGGCATCAAGATCTATAGAGATAGATCAAGACGCTTAATAAGATTTTTCAATGAGTAAATACCTTGCCAAGTTTTTGAAAGAGTTCAAAATGGATCAGTCAAAGAAGGAGTTCTTGTCTGTATTACAAGGTGTAAAGTTGAGTAAGACTCAAAGCCCGACCACGGTAGAAAATAGAAAGAGAATGAAAGTCATTCGCTATGCCATAGTCATAGGTTCTATAAAAATATGGTGTGCTATGTACCAGACCTATTGTGTACCTTGCCATGAGTTTGGCAAGGGGGTACAATAGTGATCTAACAGTAGATCACTGGACATCGGTCAAAATTATCCTTAATGTGGACTAAGGAAATGTTTCTCGGTGATGGGGGTGATAAAGAGTTTGTCGTAAAGAGTTACGTCGATGCAAGCTTTTACACCGATCCAGATGACTCTAAGTCTCAATCTGGATACATATTGAAAGTGGGAATAGTTAGCTAGAGTAGCTCCATACAGAGAATTGTAGATATAGAATATTTGTAAAATACATACGGCTCTGAATGTGACAGACCCGTGGACTAAACTTCTCTCATAAGCAAAACATGATCACACCTTAGTAATATTTGGGTGTTAATCACATAGCAATGTGAAATAGATTATTAACTCTAGTAAACCCTTTGGTTGTTGGTCACATGGCGATGTGAACTATAGGTGTTAATCACATACAGATGTGAAGTATTGATGTTAAATCACATGGCGATGTGAACTAGATTATTGACTCTAGTGAAAGTGGGAGACTGAAGGCAATATGCCCTAGAGGCAATAATAAAGTTATTATTTATTCCCTTATTTCATTATAAATATTTATTATTCATGCTAGAATTGTATTAACCGGAAACTTACAGGTGTGAATACATAGACAAAACATAGTGTCCCTAGTATGTCTCTACTTGACTAGCTCATTAATCAAAGATGGTTATGTTTCCTAGCCATAGACATGTGTTGTCATTTGATGGACGAGATCACATCATTAGGAGAATGATGTGATGGGCATGACCCATCCGTTAGCTTAGCATTATGATTGTTATAGTTTCATTGCTACAGCTCTCTTCATGACTTATACATGTTCCTCAGACTATGAGATTATGCAACTCCCGAGTACCGAAGGAACACTTTGTGTGCTACCAAATGTCACAATGTAAATGGGTGATTATAAAGGTGCTCTAGAGGTGTCTCCGAAGGTGTTTGTTGGGTTGGCATAGATCGAGATTAGGATTTGTCACTCCGTGTTTCGGAGAGGTATCTCTAGGCCCTCTCGGTAATACTCATCACTATAAGCCTTGCAAGCATTATGACTAATGAGTTATTCGTGGGATGAAGTATTATGGAACGAGTAAAGAGACTTGCCTGTAACGAGATTGAACTAGGTATGATGATATCGACGATCGAATCTCGAGCAAGTAACATACCGATGACAAAGGGAACAACGTTTGTTGTTATGCGGTTTGACCGATAAAGATCTTCGTAGAATATGTAGGAACCAATATGAGCATCCAAATTTCGCTATTGGTTATTGACCGGAGACGTGTCTCGGTCATGTCTACATAGTTGTCAAACCCTTAGGGTCCGCATGCTTAACGTTCGATGACGATTGGTATTATGAGTTTATGTGATTTGATGTACCGAAGTTTGTTCGGAGTATAGGATGAGATGACGAACATGACGAGGAGTCTCAAAATGGTCGAGACATAAAGATTGATATATTGGACGACTATATTCGGACACCAGAAGTGTTCCGGAGAAGTTTCGGATAAAACCGGAGTGCTGGAGGGTTACCGAAACCCCCCGGGAAGTAATGGGCCTTAGTGGGCCTGTAGGGGAGGGAGAGGGTTGCACCAGGAGGTGGCGCCCCCCCATGGGGAGTCCGAATAGGACAAGGGGAAGGGGGTGTGGCCCCTCTTTCCCTCTCCCTCTCCCTCTCCCTCTCCTTCCTTCTCCTCCTAGTTGGACTAGGAAAGGAGGAAACCTACTCCTACTTTGAGTAGGACTCCCCCCTTGGGCGCGCCCCTTGTGGCCGGCCGACCCCCTCCTCACCTCGTTTATATACGGGGGAGGGGGGCACCCCATAGACACACAATTTGATCTTTCATCCATGTGCGATGCCCCCCTCCATAGTTTTCCACCTCGGTCATATCGTCGTAGTGCTTTAGGCGAAGCCCTGCGTCGGTAACTTCATCATCATTGTCACCACGCCGTCGTGCTGACAAAACTCTCCCTCGGCCTCAGCTGGATCTTGATTTCAAGGGATGACATTGAGCTGAACGTGTGCAGATCGTGAAGGTGCCCTGCGTTCGGTACTTGATCGGTTGGATCGCGAAGACGTTTGAGTACATCAACTGCGTTTCTTAACGCTTCCGCTTTCGGTCTACGAGGGTACGTGGACACACTCTCCCCTCTTGTTGCTATGCATCACCTAGATAGATCTTGCGTGTTCGTAGGAAAATTTTGAAATTAATGCATTCCCCAATAGTGCCTTTGTCTACTTTGATTGAGCAAAATAGTGATGGCATAGATGTGAATTTTGTCTCGCAAAATAACTTCGATAACAATGCTTATAGAGGTAATCTTAATCCTAGGCCTTTTCCTAGTAATTCCTCTAATAACTATGGTAATTCCTATGGTAATCCAACCTATAGTAATAATATAAACACCACTGATCTTGAGAGCAACATTAAAGTTTCAATTCGCAAAAAGCTCTCAACACTATGATAAAAGAAAGTAAAATAAAATTGATGATTTGTCCAGAAGTGTTGGTAGAAATTTGTCATGATGTAGAAACTCTCAAGATGAAATTTTTTGTGCCTAAAGTTGAAGAATCAATTAAAGGTCTTTATGTTTCTACGAATGACAGTAAGAAAAGAACCGCTATGCTTAGAGCTAAAAGAGAATTTTTAGAAAGAGCGTTTTCTAGTGATTACTATCATAAAAGTGATGAAGATCTTAAAATGATTGGTGTTTCTTCAATTGATTATTTATTTAGTAAATTTAAGATTGATGAAAAATGGACTGGAGAAGAGTCAACTTTAGTTAAAGGCATCCCTATGATTCAGAGGGTGAAAATCTTGTTGAGAAAATTGATAAAAGTGGGTATGAAGAGGTCAAGACATCAACTAGTGATGTGCCTACTATTTTGGATTACAAAGACTTTAATTATGACAGTTGCTCTTTGGTTGATTGTATTTATTTGTTGCAATCGATGATAAATTCACCCCATGCTTATGAACAAAATAAAGATTTTACTAAACATATTCAAAGAAGTAGCAAGCAACTAAGCTTGGGGATGCCCCCGAGTGGCATTCCCGCTTTCTTCTAATAACCATCGGTATTTTACTTGAAGCTACATTTTTGTTCGTCACATAATATGAGTTTTGCTTGGTGCGTCTTGTATGATATGAGTCTTTGCTTGTTTTGCTTTGTGTCCTATGTATTGAATCCTTGTTAGACACACCTTTTTGAGAGAGCCAAAAATTATGTTATGCTTGGTCCTATGCTTCACTTAAATTTTTAAAGCCGTTGATTTGCTCTAGTGCTTCACTTATATCTTTTTTTAGCATGGTGTGCTTTGTTATTTTTGAAGAAAGGCTTTCATGCTTCACTTAGATTTATTTGGGAGTTAGTAAATTTTTAAGAAATTATCTCTTGCTTCACTTAGATTATTTTGAGAGAAAGAAAAAATTATGCTCATGATCTGCACTTATATTTGTTTAAGCTTATCGAAAGCAACATATGAAAATAGTCCCAAAGTGATAGATATCCAAGGAGGATATAATAAAAACTTTCATGAAGATCATTGGACAAAATAAACTTTATTCTTCTTAATGGTTTTGAGATATGACGATATGAGATGTGGGTCATGTTGATGAGTAATTGTGCTTTAGTATGAATATTGATGTTAAGGTTTGTGATTCCCTATGCAAGCACGAAAGTCAATAGTTATGAAATGAAATTTATATCTTACTTATGGTGCATTATTCGGTGTTACTTATGCTTAATACTTAGGTACGAGATTTTTTGCTTTTTTGTTGGTCGCTTCTCAATCTTTTTGCTAGCCTTCATTTTGCACTAAGTATGATCATTACTTGTGCATCCAAAACCCTTTAAACCAGTTTCACCTTATGAGTCCACTATACCTACCTATATGCGGTATTTCCATGCCGTTCTAAGCAAATTTGCATGTGCCATCTCCAATTTTCAAAATAAACTTCTCTTTTGTGTGCTCTACCGCTCGAGTGGCAGTGAAGGGTGACCAACATTTTCCATGCTAGATGTGTTATTCTCATGATGAGTGTTTATTCACTTGTCATTGCACGAGAGTACGACAAAGGTATTAGGGATGCCCAGTCCCGAAATGAAAAATGAATTTACTTTATGTTCAAATAATAAATTCCTTGGAAAGTGATGGTATGGAGGGCACCTGTAATATCCCAATTTTCAATTTGGATGTTATACATAGATCATTCATATGCATCCATGTTTTATTGCATTTTGTTGTTTAGTTTTGCTTGCATTTTGATCCAAGAGGCCTTAAGCAAGTCAAGGACCAATTTGAGAGAGTTGGAGGTTTCACAAAAATCCAATTTGGATTTATCAAAATTTGGTAATTGGATCAATTTGTTTTTCAAAATTCTTTTTCCAAATATTTTTAAAAATAATGAGAGAAGATAATATGACTTCTTCAATTCAATAGAAAAATATTGGAAATTGAATTTTGAATTTTGGAGAGTTTATTGGATTTATTTCACTAGTTTATTTATTAGTTAGCGGAGTAATCAGTACTATAATGTTTGTTTTTAGTTTAGGCACATAAGTCCAGAAAAATGTTCACGAGGTCAATAATAAGGCCAT
>NC_041383.1:195920939-195955708 GCF_002162155.2 Triticum dicoccoides
CGCCTGAGTCCGGTCGGACTCTGACTCCGCCTCGCCTCGCCCCTCCTCCAAGTTGGCCTCCTCCCCCTCTTTATAAGCTGTTGCCCCGCCACCACTCCACCCCGTCCCAAGCCGCTGCCACCCTCGCACACCGTGTCACGCCGCCGCACTCCGCCGCCACTGTCGCCCGCGCCGCCGCCTGCTGCCGTCGCCGTCGCGCCAAGCCTCGCCATCGACACCCCGCCTCGCCTGAAGACCATCGCCGCCATCAAACCTCGCCGCCGCCGCTTGAGGGAGTCCTGGACTAGGGGGTGTCCGGATAGCCGGACTACCATCATCAGCCGAACTATCATCGGCCGGACTATCATCATCGACCGGACTCCAAGACTATGAAGATACAAGATTGAAGAGTTTGTCCCGTGTCCGGATGGGACTTTCCTTGGCGTGGAAGGCAAGCTTGGCGATACGGATATGTAGATATCCTACCATTGTAACCGACTCTATGTAACCCTAGCCCTCTCCGGTGTCTATATAAACCGGATGGCTCTAGTCCGTAGGACACAACAACAACCATTACAATCATACCATAGGCTAGCTTCTAGGTTTAGCCTCCTTGATCTCGTGGTAGATCCACTCTTGTAAACATCCACAATATCAATATCAATCAAGCAGGACGTAGGGTTTTACCTCCATCAAGAGGGCCCGAACCTGGGTAAAACATCGTGTCCCTTGTCTCCTGTTACCATCCGCCTAGACGCACAGTTCGGGACCCCCTACCCGAGATCCGCCGGTTTTGACACCGACATTGGTGCTTTCATTGAGAGTTCCTCTGTGTCGTCACCGATAGGCTTGATGGCCTCTTCAATCGACAATGACGCAGTCCAGGGTGAGACTTTTCTCCCCGGACAGATCTTCGTATTCGGCGGCTTCGCACCGCGGGCCAACTCACTTGGCCATCTGGAGCAGATCAAAAGCTACGCCCCTGGCCGTCAGGTCAGGTTTGGAAGCCTAAACTTCATGGCCGATATCCGCGGGGACTTGATCTTCGATGGATCTAAGCCACAGCCGAGCATGCCGCGCTATCACGATGGGCACAACCTAACTCTGCCGCCGGACAGCACCTTGGAGGCCGCACACGAATCCGCTCCGACCCATAGTCCGGAGCCGATCGCTCAGATCGAGGACGGATGGCTGGACACCGCCTCGGGAGCTGCAACTTCTACGCCGATGGAGCCGAACACTTACCTTGTCCCGCATAAGGCTCATGACTCCGAGGTGCCGGACTCCCTGCCGGACTCCGACCCTCCTGTGCCCCTGCCAGTCGAATCCGATTGGGCGCCGATCATGGAATTCACCGCTGCGGACATCTTTCAGCACTCACCCTTCGGCGATATCTTAAATTTGCTGAGACATCTCTCGCTATCCGGAGAGCCCTGGCCAAACTACGGCCAGGATGGTTGGGACGTGGACGATGAAGAAATTCAGAGCCCACCCACCGCCCACTTCGTAGCCACCATCGACGATCTAACCGACGTACTCGACTACGGCTCCGAAGACATCGACGGTATGGACGACGATGCCGGAGAATATCAAGAACCAGTGCCTACAGGACACTGGAAGACCACCTCGTCATATGACATATACATGGTGGACACCCCAAAAGATGGGGACGGCGAAGAAGCAACGAAGGCCGATTCCTTAAAGAAACAGCACAAGCGCCGACGTCAGCGGCGCCGCTCTAAATCCCGCCACAACAAGAATGGAGATTCCGGCACAGGAGATAATAACACCCCAGAAAGTGCCGAAGACAACCCCCTCCAGCACGATCCAACGTAGGAGGAGGCAGGAGCAAGCCCTCACGAGAGGGCAGCAGACGAAGAGGTCGAGGATGATAATTACTTACCTCCCTCCGGAGACGAGGCAAGCCTCGACGACGATGAATTCGTCGTGCCTGAGGATCCCGTTGAACAAGAGCGTTTCAGATGCAGGCTAATGGCCACGGCAAACAGCCTAAAGAAAAAGCAGCAACAGCTTCAAGCTGATCAAGACCTACTGGCCGACAGATGGACCGAAGTCCTCGCGGCCGAAGTGTATGAACTCGAATGCCCCTCCAAAAGTTACCCAAAGCGCAAATTGCTCCCCCGACTAGAGGAGGAAGCATACAAACCTGCATCACCAGCGCACAATACGGCAGACCGACCACCTCGTGGCCGCGGCAGAGAGGCATGCAAGACCTCCACCAAAACCGTACCCCGGCATCGCTCAAAAAGCATGAAGCCACGGGGGAACGCTCCGGACTTGCGGGATATATTGGAGGACAAGGCAAGACAATCCAGATCTATCTATGGATCACGTGGGCGCCCCAAGACCCACGACGAATACCGTCGCGCCGGATACAACTACTCCGGCCGGGCCGAACACAGCAGACAACGCTCTCTCGAGCTACGTCGCGATATTGCTCAATACAGAGGCGCCGCACACCCACTATGCTTCACTGACGAAGTAATGGATCATCAAATCCCTGAAGGGTTTAAACCCATTAATATCGAATCCTACGATGGCACAACAGACCCCGCGGTTTGGATTGAGGATTATCTCCTCCATATACATATGGCCCGCGGCGACGATCTTCACGCCATGAAATATCTCCCGCTCAAGCTTAAAGGACCAGCTCGGCATTGGCTTAACAGCCTGCTCACAGAGTCAATTGGATGCTGGGAAGACCTGGAAGCTGCATTCCTCGACAACTTCCAGGGCACGTATGTGTGACCACCGGACGCAGATGACCTAAGCCACATAATCCAGCAGCCAGACGAATTGGCCAGGCAATTCTGGACACGGTTCTTAACAAAGAAAAATCAAATCGTCGACTGTCCGGATGGAGAGGCCCTCGCGGCCTTCAAACATAACATCCACGACGAGTGGCTGGCCCGGCACCTAGGACAGGAAAAGCCAAAATCCATGGCAGCCCTCACATCACTCATGACCCGCTTCTGTGCGGGAGAGGATAGCTGGCTAGCTCGCAGCAACAACCTCAGCAAAAACGCTGGCAGTCCGGATACCAAGGACCGCAATGACAGGTTGCGTCGAAACAAAAACAAACGCCGCATTAACGGCGACAGCAATGAGGATACGGCAGTCAACACCGGATTCCGAGGCTCCCAGCCCGGTCAACGGAAGAAGCCATTCAAAAGAACCACTCCGGGCCCGTCCAATTTGGACCGAATACTCGAGCGCTCCTGTCAAATACATGGAACCCCCGAAAAGCCAGCTAAACACACCAACAGAGATTGTTGGGTATTCAAGCAGGCAGGCAAATTAATTGCCGAAAAACAATGACAAGGGGCTACACAGCGATGACGAGGAAGAGACCCGGCCGCCGAACAACAGAGGACAAAAGGGATTCCCCCCTCAAGTTCGGACGGTAAACATGATATACGCAACGCATATTCCCAAGAGGGAGCGGAAGCGTGCACTAAGGGACGTATACGCGGTGGAGCCAGTCGCCCCAAAATTCAACCCATGGTCCTCTTGCCCGATCACTTTCGACCGAAGAGACCATCCGACCAGTATCCGCCATGGCGGATTTGCCGCATTGGTTTTAGACCCAATCGTCGATGGATTTCACCTCATGAGAGTCCTGATGGACGGTGGCAGTAGCCTGAACCTGCTTTATCAGGATACAGTGCGCAAGATGGGCATAGACCCTTCATGGATTAAACCTATAAAGACAACCTTCAAAGGCGTCATACCAGGTGTCGAGGCCAGTTGTACAGGCCCATTTACACTAGAAGTGGTCTTCGGATCCCCGGATAATTTCCGAAGCGAGGAGTTAATCTTCGACATAGTCCCGTTCCGCAGTGGCTATCATGCTCTGCTCGGACGAACCACTTCGGAAAATTCAACACGGTGCCGCATTATGCATACCTTAAGCTCAAGATGCCAGGCCCTCGTGGAGTCATCACGGTCAATGGAAACACGGAACGCTCCCTCCGAACGGAGGAACATACAGCGGCTCTCGCGGCAGAAGTACAGAGCAACCTTTTAAGGCAATTTTCGAGCCCGGACGTTAAACGACCGGACACAGCCAAACGCGCCCGGAGCAACATCAACCAAGACCACCTGGCACGTTCCGAGCACGCGTAGCAATGCGGCCTCAACCCCAGCCCTCGCACAATTGCAAGACAAATTCTCCGCGTACATCATTACGCCCTGGAGATACCATGGGCATAGGGGGAGAGGCACAACCACAACAGACCCAGAGTGCGGTTCGACCACACCAGGGGCTCCCAAGTGTGTCGCTCTTTTTATCTTTTATTTTTTCTTCTTTTTTATACAGAACTCTGTCCGGCGGCGAACCTGCCGAACTCATGATGCAACAGCCAGGGAGGGACAAAGGCCGCGACGAACACTCAGGTGGTCTCCATTACGAGCATTAAATTTGTTAAATACACCATTCCGCAGCCTACCCCTGGAGGGAGACGCCTTTAATTCGTCCAAATCCCTTGCTTTCCGCACTATTTGTATCATTCCGCACTCATAGCAGATCTTCTCGAATAAAATGCAGCACTTTTTTTCCCATAATTGCATTACCTTATATATATATATATTTTCATTTACGACATGTTGCATCCGTACATTTTGGTACGGCCAAATACACCAGGGGCTTATGTTCCCCACATTATGGTGTGATAAAGTCCGAACACTTTCACAAGTGCGGCACCCCGAACTTATAGCATTATATGAATCGGCTCCGAATCATGTCTTGGGTCAATAGTTGGGTTTGCCCGGCTCCCATGTTTGGCACCTTACGTTCCGTTCTATCGGCTAAGGTAGCACTAGGAGAACCACTGCGATTGCGCCCCGGTTGAGCCGGGTTAACGCCTCAGTGGAGAAAGCTAAAACTGACTGTCATGATAAGGCGAGAGACTGGTCGCTGTTCGAGAGGTCCTTTCGGGTCCTTAAAGACCTACGCCGCTTCGAGCGAAGTTCCGGATAATGTCCGACGAAGGCGTGGATAGCGCCCCTAATTCGGTCTTCCGAATACTAGGGGCTTTGCCGAAATTTAAAATTATAGAATTCTATGGTTAAGTGAGAGTGTTCAAGCACTATAAGTCCGGTTGCCTTGTTCGTTGTGTTGAGCGCCTCCCTAGATGGACCCAAAAATGGGAACAAGAGTGCTCAAGTTTATCCCGAACACCCCAGCACTCGTGGCATGGGGGCTGAAGCGACGACTTGCCATCTCTCAGATTTAATAAACGGCCGCACATAAGGTAATATTTTAAATTAACAAGCGTTGCTTAGCGCATATGAACAAAGTTTTCAGCGCACAGGATAACACATTGCGAATTTACTCAATAATTACATCTCTGGGGCACTCATCCGCAATCTTGCGGGCACCCTTCAGGACAGTCTTATAGTACATCTCGGGCGTACGATATTCCTTGCCCGCTGGTGGCGCGTTAGTGATTAGCTTCTCCGCATCCAGCTTTCCCCAATGCACCTTTGCGCGGGCAAGGGCCCGACGAGCACCTTCAATACAGGCAAAGCGCTTGATAACCTCCACCCAGGGGCACGCATCCACCAACCGTTGCACGAGACCAAAGTAGCTCCCAGGCATGGCCTCTCCAGGCCACAACCGGACTATGAGGCCCTTCATGGCCTGCTCGGCCATGTTGTGAAGCTCGACCAGCTGCTTCAGCTGGTCGCTCGGGGGCACCGGATGGCCGGCCTCAGCATACTGAGACCAGACGACCTTCTCCGTTGAGCTCCCCTCCTCGGCTCGGTAGAATGCGGCGGCATCAGACATGCTGCGAGGCAGATCTGCAAACGCCCCTGGAGAGCTCCGAATTCGGGTAAGTAACACGTAATTTACATTCACATGCTTGCTTTGCATGAAAAATGCCTTACCCGCCGCTATCTTCCTCACCAACTCAATCTCCTGAAGGGACTTATGGGCACCGGCCTTGGCAGTCTTGGCACTTTCGAGAGCCGAGGCAAGCTCGGACTCTCGAGTCTTTGAATCACGCTCCAAACTCTCATGCTTTTCCATGAGAGCTTGGGGCTCTTGCCGAACCACCGCCACCCGCGCCTCCTGCTTTTCTCGCTCTGCCCGTTCCGCGGCCGCATTGCGTTCGGCCGCAGACACGGCCTCCTTCAGGGTCGCCACCCCGAACTTTGTATTATGAAAACCAGGCTTTTGTATAATATTTTTCTTGTTTCATCTAAAATTATTTTCCTTCCGTAGCGTCCGTTGACTGAATCTGAGAGTTGGCTAGTCGTCAACTTCAGCTCCCCACATAGATAGTACGAAGGTGTTCGGAACAGCACGAAAACACACTTAACCCAACGACTTGGTCCTTGAAGGAGGTGTTAGTGCGGCGAACCAAGCAATCAGACTATGCGACCCTCACTTAGCCATAGGAGTTTGACAATAAGATTGTAGGTGTAGCCCCTGGTATTGTTCGTTTATCCGAACTTGGTTGCTATAGACGCCTAACCAGGTGAAGACTGGTCCTTCGTGTGACATGGAAAAAATCGCAAGAGATTTATACTTAGTCACTGAATAGCTGACTAGATCCCGCCGTATCATGACAGTCAGTTTTCGGCTTTCTCTACTGAGGCTTTTATCCGGATGAACCAGAAACACAATCGCAATAGTTCTCCCTTTACTTTCTTAGCCGAACAATCGGAACGTATGGTAGTAACCACAGGAGCCGGGCAACCCAACTATTGACCCAAGACATGATTCGGAGCCGATGCATATAATGCTATATTCGGGACGCCAAATTGTACTATATAAGTGTTTGGACTTATGTTATTTTTAAGAAATGTACGTGCTTGAATGGAGCCCCTATCGTTTTAAGTCGTGCTGAGGTGTACATGACAATCAGACGAAAGAAAAAAGAGGGAATACAGATTAGGAAATAAGCCGGTACCGAATAGGTTGGGTGAAAAACTATTTCCATTATAATCTGATTGATACGTCAAAACGTATTTGTACAGATGATGCTATAAGCATCGACGCTATTTTACAAGCCGAGCACAAGGGAAAATTGTGCATAGATACTAAAAAGGAAGAGGCGATCTTTGAAGATCCTTTAGATACTATGTCGTACATCCGCGCTTCTTTACGCCTTGGTGTGTGATCCTTTGAGAAGATCAATGATCAGTGAGGGAGTCCTGGACTAGGGGGTGTCCGGATAGCCGAACTATCATCTTCGGCCGGACTCCTGGACTATGAAGATACAAGATTGAAGACTCCGTCCCGTGTCTGAATGGGACTTTCCTTGGCGTGGAAGGCAAGCTTGGCGATACGGATATGTAGATCTCCTACCATTGTAACCGACTCTGTGTAACCCTAACCCTCTTCAGTGCCTATATAAACCGGAGGGTTTTAGTCCATAGGACAACGAACAACAATCATACCATAGGCTAGCTTCTAGGGTTTAGCCTCTCTGATCTTGTGGTAGATCTACTCTTGTACTACCCATATCATCAATATCAATCAAGCAGGAGTAGGGTTTTACCTCCATCGAGAGGACCCGAACCTGGGTAAAAACATCGTGTCCCTTGTCTCCTGTTACCATCCGCCTAGACGCACAGTTCAGGCCCCCCTACCCGAGATCCACCGGTTTTTACACCAACATTGGTGCTTTCATTGAGAGTTCCTCTGTGTCATCATCTTTAGGCCTGATGGCTCCTCCGATCATCAACAACGATGCGGTCCAGGGTGAGACCTTTCTCCCCGAATAGATCTTTGTATTTGGCGGCTTTGCACTGCGGGCCAATTCGCTTGGCCATCTAGAGCAGATTGAAAGCTACGCCCCTGGCCATCAGGTCAGATTTGGAAGTTTAAACTACACGGCGGACGCCCGCGGAGATTTGATCTCCGACGGGTTCGAGCCACAGCCAAGCGCGCCGCACTATCACGATGGGCATGATCTAGCTCTGCTGTCGGACAGTGCCCTGGAGGCCGCACAAGTATCCACTCCGACCCTTAGCTCGGAGCCGACTGCGCCGATCGAGGACGGGTGGCTGGACACCGCCTTGGGGGCTGCTATCTCTACGACGACTAAGCCAAATACCAACCCTGTCCTTTACGAAGCTCGTGACTCCAAGGCGCCGGACTCCTCTCCGGACTCCAAACCTTCCGCGCCCCTGCCAATTGAATCCGATTGGGCGCCGATCATGGAGTTCACTGCTGCGGACATCTTTCAGCACTCGCCCTTTGGCGACATCCTAAATTCACTAAAGTCTCTCTCTCTATCAGGAGAGTCCTGGCCGGACTATGGTCAGGAAGGTTGGGATGCAGACGACGAAGAAATTCGAAGCCCACCCACCACCCACTTCGTAGCCACTGTCGAAAGTTTAAACGACGTGCTCGACTTCGATTCCGAAGACATCGACGGTATGGACGACGATGTAGAAGACAAACATGAACCAGCACCTATAGGGCACTGGACGGCCACCCCATCTCATGATGTATACATGGTGCACACACCTAAAGGAAGCGACGAGGAGGAACAACGGGACGACACAAGGGATTATCCCCTCGAAAAGCAGTCAAAATGACGACATAAGCGCCGCTCAAAATCCCGCCTCGACACAGAGCGCAGTCATACAGACCCAGCCATAGAGCAGGGCGAACCGGTGGACAATGGACATGCTATTGAGCAACCGTCCGAACAGGACAATCCGGATAAACAACCCGTCCCCGGCGAAGATAACAGTCCGGACGATCTCACGCCGGACAAGTTACAGGAGCAGAAGAACCTCCATAAAAGGCCCGTCGCCACTGCACGTAGCCTGAAGAAGCAGAAGCGGAAGCTCAAAACAGCGGAGGATGCGCTCAGAATCAGATGGAGCAAAGTACTCAACACCGCAGACAAATACGGCGATAGTCGCCGAACAAAGAGCTACCCGAAGAGAAAACTACTGCTAGAATTTGACGAGGAGGCCGTAGAGCCACCACAATCAAAGAAAAAGGAGACCACCCGGTTGGGTAGACGACCCCATGGAAAACATAGAGCGGCAAATGGCACCTCACACAATCCGGCACGCGATCCGCACATAGATTCGCATAAAAAGATGGCCCAGTTAGATCCATCTACGGGCCAAGAAAGCAAGCTCTAGTAAGCAATGCAACATGCCAAGTATCCGAATATTACTGTACACCTAAATATAGGGGTGCCGCACATCCCCTATGTTTCACCGATGAGGTTCTGGATCATGAATTTCCAGCGGGATTCAAGCCCGTAAACATAGAGGCATACGACGGAACAACAGACCCTGGGGTCTGGATTGAGGATTACATCCTCCACATACACATGGCTAGAGGAGATGACCTCCACGCCATAAAATACTTACCCCTCAAGCTCAAAGGGCCAGCCCGGCATTGGCTCAAAAGCCTCCCTGAAAACACCATAGGAAGTTGGGAAGTGCTCAAGCATGCTTTTTGGGCAAATTTACAAGGGACCTATGTCCGACCTCTAGATGCAGACGATTTAAATCACATAACTCAACAACCTGGAGAGTCAGCCCAAAAATTCTGGAACAGATTCCTTACTAAAAAGAACCAAATAGTCGACTGTCCGGACACCGAAGCCTTAGCAGCTTTCAAACACAACGTCCGAGACGAATGGCTCGCCACACACCTTGGCCAAGAAAAGCCAAGAACAATGGCCGCATTAACAAGCCTCATGACCCGCTTTTGCGCGGGAGAGGATAGTTGGCTGGCAAGATGCAGTACCAGCGACCCAAGTACATCCGAAGTTAGGGATGGAAACGGGAAACCGCGACACAGCAAGGACCAGCGCCGGACCAAGGGCAACAGCCCAAAGAGCACGGCAGTCAATGCTGGATTCAAAAGCTCACAACATAATCATAGAAAACCGCCCCCTAAGGACAACAGGGACGAGCTATCTAACTTAAACAAAATCTTGGACAAGGTATGCCAAATCCACAGTACCCCCGGGAAGCATGCAAATCATACCCACAAAGATTGTTGGGTCTTCAAGCAGTCCGGCAAACTCAACGCCGAACACAAGGGGCTCGACACACCAAGCGAGGACAATGACGAACCCCACAAGCAGAGCACCGGAAAACAAAAGAATTTCCCACAAGAAGTCAAAACAGTAAACTCACTTTACGTGACAAAAGGAAAAAACAGAACGACTCCCATAGAGACACGCGCCATATGGCCTATCCCAGAGGAGTCCCGCCACTGGTTGTCAAAACCAATCACTTTTAACCATCAGGATTACTCTAGAAGTATCCGGAATGCAGGATGGACTGCCTTGATATTAGATCCGATAATCGACAGACTCCAATTTACACAAGTCCTAATGGACGACGGCAGTGATCTAAACCTGCTATATCAGGACACAATCCGCAAAATGGGGATAGACCAAACCAAAATTCGCCATAGCAACACTTCCTTTCAAGGGGTAATGCCAGGCCAATATGCCCATTGTACGGGCTCTCTATTACTAGAAGTTGTGTTCGGCTCACCCGACAACTTCCGCCGCGAAAAGTTAACCTTCCACCTCGCCCCATTTACAAGTAGCTTTCAAGCACTACTATGGCGCGAAGCTTTCGCCCGCTTTAACGCAATACCGCATTATGCATCCCTCACACTTAAAATGCCCGGTCCATGAGGCATCATCTCCTTAAAGGGAAATATCGAGTGTTCCTCGAGCACGAAAGATGGTGTGACTGCCTTGACAGCCACACACTAAACCGGCTTCACTAATTCAAGCACCCAAACAGGTCGTTCAGGTCCCGGACACGGTTAGACGAGTCCGGCGTAAACATACAGGGGCTTACCAGCCACACACCCTCGCACTAGGGGCTCCGTGCATATACAACAAGAGACAATAAAGCTCAATTTTATTCATTTTTTGAAATGTACTTTGTTTATTTAATATAACGTACATTTTCGCACGATCTTTTTCAACTAAGTTCCTCTCTTTTACAGATGAACACCGTGGGACGCCCATCCAGGATATGGCACAACAGAGACACATGCGCATACATGCAGTAGGGACCCGTTGCAAGGATTCTTTTCAGATTAAGACCCTGCGTAAACCTTTTTTACTGTCTCTTGTTGATACACATCCCCTGGTTTCTTATTATAACCAAGGAGGAGCCTGGCGTTTTGGCATAGGCCACGTCAAAATTTTGTGCGTACCTGGACACCAGGGGCTTATTACCAAGGGCGTTATTCGACCCATTTTTCATAAATATCGAATACCTTAGGGAGTGTTCGGCGTCTCGAGTTAGGCCTTATATGCATCGTCTCCGAATCATGTCTTTGGTCAAATGTTGGGTTTGCCCGGCTCCTGTGTTTTGCTGCCTTACGTTCCGCTCTATCGGCTAACGGGGCACCAGGAGAACTACTGCGATCGTGCCCCGGTTCGGCCTGGCGAGCACCTCAGTAGAGAAAGCTGAAAAATGACTGTCATGATATAGCGTGAGACTGGTCAACCACTCGATGACCCACCGGAATCTATAGGATTCCTCCGCATTAACGAAGGGCCGTTTCTCGGTCAGGCACATACACGCCCTGAATTCGGGTGAGCGCGGTGCCCCTAGGGGCTATATAGTAGCCCCATTGTCAAACTCCTATGGCTAAGTGAAAGTGATAAAGCATTATAGTCCGGTTGCCTAGTTTGCTACGCTACCACATCCTTTATTGGACCAAGACGTTGGATCAAGTGTGAAAATGCGCCTTTTGCAAACACCCCCGCATTATATGCGTGGGGGCTGAAGCCGAAGACTGCCATCTTTCAGGTTATATACACATATACATAAACGGCCACACAGGAGGTGTTTTAATTCTTGAAAGCACAAGTATAAAAAGCTTTTATATTTCCTCGAAACATTGTTTCACAATTGTACATGTTATTCGAACATAATATCCTTCGAGCATTGCGTCTCTATTAAACGAGCGCCTGGCAGAACTTCCTGAAAATAGTGCTTGACAGGTAGTCAGCTTCCGTCCGAATCTTGGGTTGCAACATCGGTGGCCCTCATCTCGGCCCAGTATGTCTTGACACGAGAAAGAGCCATCCGAGCACCCTCTATGCATGCCGACCTCCTCATTGCATTGATATGCGGCACCGCACCAAGGAACTGCTGCACCAAGCCAAAATAACTCTTCGGCTCAGGCCTCTTCGGCTACAAAAGACTCACGACATCCTTCATGGCAACTCCGGATAACCTATTCAGCTCCGCCCATTGGACCAAGCGATCGGTTAATGAAAGTGGGCGCTCTGGATTATGGAACTGCGACCAAAAAACCTTTCCCGTGTCGTGATCCTCTTTATCCCGGATGTGTTCGTCCGCGTCCGCCGCACTTGCCGCCAAGTCCAGATAAGCATCTTCCGCACTCCACAGCCGGTCCAACTAAGCATAATTAGGGTCCAGGAATTTCCTCTGCAGTAGAAAGGGCTTTCCAGCCGCGATCTCTCCGGCCTGATGCAGCTCCTCCTTCATAGCTCTCATCGCAGAGCGAGAATCCTTGGCCTCAGCAGTGGCCTTCTTCAGGTCCTCTCGTACCACCCGCTCTTCTTCTTCAAGAAGCTTGCAGCGGTTGACAACATTCTTCAACTCCACGGCCATCTCGGCCATCTCCTTCTTGCTTCGGCAGTGAGCAGCCTGTTCGGCATTTAGCTCTTCAGCCGCCTTTAAGGCAGCCGTGTCACTCTTTCTGGCCTGCTCCTTGGCTTGGGCAAGCTCCACCCGCAGGTTCTCCATGGCAGCGGCACCATCTGCGTCAAGCATACTTGTTGTAAGGCACGGGCATCAAGCTCCCTTACCAGGTGTCCGCGGGGAAATTGCATACCTTGTGACTCGTCAAGTCGCCTATTGACAAGCGCGATGTCGACATCCGCCACGTCTAGTTGCCTCCTTAGTTCGGCAAATTCATCAGTCCGGCTAGCCACCGGACCCTTCGCCACCTGCATATGAAGAGCGACACATTATACCTGGGATTATGATGCTCAGCGCGCTGTCATTTTTGACAACACACCGAGCCTCAGGGGCTACTATCTACACAGGGCGCATTTTATATGCGGAACTGTCAGAAGGTACATCATTTTTCGTACCTCAAAGCCTGTCAGTAAAATTCTAACGGCTTCATGCAATCCGCTCTCAGCGGATGAAATCCTTTCAATCACCATACTCATTAACGCACGGTGATCTTCTGAGATAAACGCTCGCCCGAGTAGATCCTTCAGCTCCTTCGACCGTACACCATATGGTGCCCGGCTCGGAGAAATCCTCCGTGACGACACCTCAGGGTCGCCCGCTTCGTAATACAGTACGGCAGGGGTAGGCGTTTCGCTCTCTATCATCTCCGAACGAAGATCCCCTGAAGATGAGCTCTGCTGAGAAGGCTGAGATCCGAACTACAAGGTAAAATTTCGGTTATCACAAATAGGGTAGGGATATCCTTTATTTTAATAAAGACTCCCCTTTTTACTTAGGGCTCGGTGGAGGGCTGATCCCCTTGAGGGCATAATGCAGCCGAGGCATCTCTCGGCGCCGGACCCTCTGACGAAGATTTCTTCCCCCGCTTTGAGACCATGGTCTCCGGGTCTTCAGAGGCGGTCCTCTTCTTCCCTTGGATGGAGGGATTCTCGATCCCTCCTTTCCTGACAGCCTCCTTCGCGGAGGCGGTAGCTTCCTTGTTCCCCCCTTCACCTTCTTCCAAAGGCGCAACCTCCAGTATCCTGGTTAACACGGGATCCGGCGTGGTCTCAGGGAGGAGGGCCGGACACCTGATTAGCTTTGCTTTCGCTATCCACTCCTATTTAAGGGACATCTCTTTTAGAGGGCAAGTTTGCGATAAATATAGGATATAGTGTCCGGGTACAGGGCTACTTACTTGAGTATCTGGGCGATTGCAGCTTAGACCTGCGTCCTCGGTCAAGTCTGGACACATCTGTCGTGATCCGAAGAAAAGCTTGTACATCTCCATGGGCATCGCGCCCATAAAATGTTGGAGAGCTCGTGGTCCCTCCGGGTTAAATTCCCACAGGCGAAGGGGGCGACGTTTGTAGGGCAGGATGCGACGAATCAGCATGACCTGCGCTACTACGACCAAAGTGATCTCTCTCTCTCAAGGAGGTCTCGAATGCGGCCCTGCAGCAAGGGCAGGTCCTTGGACGGCCCCCAGTCAAGTCCTTTATTGACCCATGACACCAGCCGCGGTGGAGGACCCGAGCGAAAGGTAGGTGGCACCACCCATTTGGTGCCCCCGGGAGCTGTGATATAAAACCACTCTTGTTGCCATAGACTGAGCTCCTCTTGAAAAGAGCCCTTGGGCCATGGTGCATCAGCATTCTTGCTTATAACAGCCCCTCTGCACTTTGCCTGTTGTCCCTTGATCATCTTCAGCTCCACTTTGAAGGTCTTGAGCCACAATCTGAAGTGAGGGGTAATGCGGAGGAAGGCTTCGCACACGATGATGAACGATGAGATGTGGAGGATGGACTCCGGATCCAAGTCGTGAAATTTCAACCCATAGTAAAACATGAGCCCCCTCACGAAGGGGTCCGTCGGAAAGCTTAGCCCTTGAAGGAAGTGAGGCACAAACACCAGGCTTTCGCCAGGCTGGGGAGTGGGAATAACCTGCCCTTGGGCAGGCAGCCTATGCAAAGTTTCGCCGGTTAAATACCTGGCCTCTCTTAACTTTAGCACATCTTCTTCCGTAACAAGGAAGGCATCCACCGGCCTTGCAGGTCAGAGCCGGACATCATCGAAGGTCCGAAGCGCCTGAATCTAGAGCTTTGGGTGTTGGAACTCGAGGCGAGGGGCAGATTCGAATGAGATTGAAAGAAGGAAGTGGAGCCTTGGTCTCTTTATAAAGAGGTTGAATACCAAGAGCCTCCCCCGTGACCGTTCGGGACTCGCCTTTCATAGAGGAGACGAGCCAATGGACACGGTTGGGTTACCCACGCCCGTATTGATGAGAATCCCGGAATAAGGGGACATGATCTCTGCTTTGACAAGACGTGCCAAGGAAACCACCTCGCTAAACGCGCTGATGTGGAACAGTAAAAATGATTCGAATAAAGGCTTGGCCGTGGTATGATGTCACGCCGCGATATACGTCAGCAGATTGAACTTGTGTAAATATTATTCTCTCTACGGTGGTATGTGGAACTTATTTTGCAGAACCGGACACTATCCTTGTGTTCAAAATCTTCTATGAAGTATTCGGAGGAGGAACCCGCCTTGCAATGCTGAACACAATATGCGCGCTGGACTCGTCGTCATTGAAGCCTGGTTCAGGGGCTACTGAGGGAGTCCTGGACTAGGGGGTGTCCGGATAGCCGAACTATAATCTTCGGCCGGACTCCTGGACTATGAAGATACAAGATTGAAGACTCCGTCCCGTGTCCGGATGGGACTTTCCTTGGCGTGGAAGGCAAGCTTGGCGATATGGATATGTAGATCTCCTACCATTGTAACCGACTCTGTGTAACCCTAACCCTCTTCGGTGCCTTTATAAACCGGAGGGTTTTAGTCCGTAGGACAACAAACAACGATCATACCATAGGCTAGCTTCTAGGGTTTAGCCTCTCCAATCTCCTGGTAGATCTACTCTTATACTACCCATATCATCAATATCAATCAAGCAGGAGTAGGGTTTTACCTCCATCGAGAGGGCCCGAACCTGGGTAAAAACATCGTGTCCCTTGTCTCCTATTACCATCCGCCAAGACGCACAGTTCGGGACCCCCTACCCGAGATCCGCCGGTTTTGACACCGACATGGTTTTCATAAGGGGCCGGGAAAAAGGGGCCCTTGGCACCATCAAAAGGTGATGTGGATTTTAAGGAACCTGAAAAAAGAAAACAAAAATAAGGAGAAAGAGTGTAAGAGGGTCCAGGTAGGGTCAAGCCGATTTGTGGACTTTATCTTTGGTATGCCCCCGTCTTTTCCCATGGTATCTTTAGTGTGTAGTTATGTGCACGCGGTACATATGCCGCAGTTCGGTTGGGGCTAAGACAGAGGCCGATTTGCTAATCGAGCTCCTGATGAGCTGGATTGTCGTTCTGCGGGGTAGTCCGGACTTGTTTGACAGGGTCCGGACGCTTGACTGCCGATGTAGCATTTGTCTTGATAAGGCCAACGTATACTTCTGCTACGAGGGCCGAGGTGTGTTCCCCAGTGCGGAGGGAGCGATCCATGTTTCCATGAACTATTATAACATCGCGTGGTCCTGGCATCTTGAGTTTTAGATAGGCATAGTGTGGGACCGCATTGAAGCGGGCGAACGCGGTTCGTCCGAGCAGTGCGTGATAACCACTGCAAAAAGGGACGATGTCGAAGATCAAGTCTTCGCTTTGGAAGTTGTCCGGCAAACCAAAGATGACATCCAATGTGATTGAGCCCGTGCAGCGGGCCTCTACAGCAGGTATTACTCCTTTAAAGGTAGTTTTGATGGACTTGATTCTCGACGAGTCAATACCCATTTTGCGGATTGTATCCTGGTAGAGCATGTTAATACTGTTACCATCGTCCATGAGGACTCTAGTGAGGTGGAATACATCGATAATTGGGTCGAGGACCAATGCGGCTGAGCCTCCATGACGGATATTGGTCGGATGGTCCCTACGATCAAAAGTGATCGGACATGCTGACCATGGGTTGAATTTTGGGGCGACTGGCTCTATCGCATAGACGCCCCTTATCGCACGCTTGCGCTCCCTCTTGGGGATGTGAGTAACGTATATCATGTTCACCATTTTGACCTCGGTGGGAAATTTCTTCTGTCCCCTGTGTTCGATAGGAGAGGCTCCTCATTGTCATCCTCGCTGGGCGACCCTTTCCCCTTATGCTCGGTGTTTAACTTACCGGCCTGTTTAAAGACCCAACAACTTCTGTTAGTATGGTTGGCGGGCTTGTCAGGGGTGCCGTGAATCGGGCAAGGTCGATCGAGTATCCGTTCCATGCTAGATGAACCATCTTTGTTTCTTTTGAATGGATTCTTCCGTTGACCGGATTTGGAGCCACTGAATCCGGTGTTGACTGCCCTGTCTTCGGCGTTGTCGTTGTTACTCCGACACTTGTTTTTTGTTGCGTCGGGGCCAACCATTGCTGTTTCTGGCTTCAGAAGTGCCAGGGTCACTGGTACTGTTGCTGCTACGGGCTAGCCAACTATCTTCGCCCATGCAAAAGCGGGTCATGAGTGCTGTGAGGGCTGCCATGGACTTTGGCTTCTCTTGGCCGAGGTGTCGGGCGAGCTATTTGTCGCAAATGCTGCGTTTAAAGGCCGCTAGAGCCTCGGAGTCCGAACAATCAACAATTTGGTTCTTTTTAATTAGGAACCTGGTCCAGAATTTTCTGGCAGACTCTTTCGGCTGCTGGACTATGTGACTGAGGTCATCGGCATCCGGAGGCCGGATGTAAGTGCCTTGGAAGTTGTCTCTAAAGGCATCTTCCAAGTCTTCCCAACTTCCAGAAGAGTTTTCTGGGAGGCTGTTTAACCAGTGTTGAGCTGGTCCCTTAAGTTTTAGGGGGAGGTACTTGATGGCGTGTAAATCGTCACCGCGGGCCATGTGAATGTGGAGAAGTGTCGGTGTTCTGGGAATGGGCGTACCCAGACTTGCCTGCCTGCGGCCTACGGCGTGGCTCAAGGAGTGGCCCAGTACGTCCCATCTTCATCAATACATGCTCAAGACCCTCGCGAGGGGCCAAGCCTCGCGGGGCGGACGACAGGAGGCTTCCTGAGGCACGGCTTCGTCAGGCTGGCTCGCGAGGAGGCAGAGAGATCAAGGCGGGGTACCTCACGAGGTGCCCATGACGCAAGCCATGACGACCAAGGCCAGGCGGGCGCCAGGCGGGCGCCGGCCTGCGCAGAGTCCTGGTTTCCCCTTTGGTGCAAAGGGGCAAGCGCAGGCAAGGGTATCAAGCAAAGGCAACCATTTCGGTGCAACAAGACCAAGACCAGCAGGACGGCAGAACGGAGGTCATCATGGAGCCCAAGCCAGCGTCATCGTCAGGGTCTTTTGGCAGGCGAGGACCAACTTTAGTCAGGATAAGTGTACTAGATGTTCCCCTTCAAAATGGCCAATTGTTGGCGCCCTTCCCGCTCAATATTTGGGAAGAGGCCCGGGGCCTTCACCTATAAATAGGACTAGCCACCCGCAGGGTAGGGCATTTGCATCGGATCCGATCCGCACCCAAGACACACGCAGAGAGAGAGAGAGAGGCGACTGAACCCCCCTAGCAGTTCATCGCACCAACCAAGAATAGACCCTTGCGAGGCTGTTCTTCCCTTGTAATGTTCCTCATAAGCCCTAGAGGTAATCCACACACCACAAAATGGAGTAGGGTATTACACCACAATGGTGGCCTGAACCAGTATAAATCTTGTGTCCCTTGTGTCGCTCTTCGAGTAGTTTAGATCCTAGCGAGGCGGTGAAACATGGGTAGGCTGAGGGTGTGATCTCCGCACGCACCCCAGTGTTCAAACCTCAAGGGTCTGCTGGAACCCGAAATCCGACATTTGGCGCGCCAGGTAGGGGTGCGCCGGAGCTCTCCCTTCCATCGACCCGTTCTCCATCAGCACCGCGCTCCGCTCTCATGGCGGCCAATGCACCGCCCACTCCGGTTGTCGATGCCAGCACGGGAACCAGGGGGCTTCGAGCCCTGGCCCCCGCCTTGCGATAGGTGCAGTGGCCGAACAAGTTCAAGCTGGACATGCCGCCGCGCTACGATGGCGCGGCCGATCCGCTGGCCTTCCTGCTAGCATATGAAGACGCCGTCCTCAAGGCCGGAGGCGATGACAGGGTCATGGCTAACTGGCTGCCCATGGCCCTCACCGGCGTCCCGCGCATATGGCTGCTCCATCTGCCGGCGGCTTCTATGGCCTCCTGGGAGGACTTGCGCAACCTCTTCCTTGCCCATCATGCTGCGCAGGTGCCCCCTGTCGTTGCAGCCCTCCTAGGCGGATCGCAGGCACCACCTTCAGGCCACCACATCAAGCCATTCGTCCGCCAGATCGGCGCCGCTCTTGTGCCATGCGGGGCGCCTCTGGGTTGGGCGGCACCTAAAGCCGATCTGGCCTTCAGCTCAGATGATCACCCCTCCAAATCGGCTTGCTCGGGCGCACTCCCAATGTTATGCACCCCCACCATCTTCAACGTGGCGGTCACCAAGACCCTCATCGACGGCGGCGCTGGCCTCAGCGTGCTCTCAGTGGAGGCCTTCAGCCTTCTCCACGTACCGCTGGAACGGCTGCAGCCCAGCAAGCCCTTCTTGGGCGTCGGAGGTAGCAACATCGGCTCCCTGGGGCAGTTCCTCCTTCCAGTGACCTTCGGCACCTACGACAACTTCCGCACGGAGCTAATCGACTTCGACATCGCCCCCATCGGCCTCCCATACAACGCCATCCTTGGCTACCCGGCGCTAGCCCGATTCATGGCCGCAACTCACCCAACATACAACCTCATGAAGATGCCCAGGAGTAGCGGCGTCCTCACCGTGTCTGGGGACACCGGGGACGCGTTGCAAGCGCTCAAGCTCGTTTTCAAGGCCGCGGCGGCAGCACGGCCCGTCGACTCAGACGCCTCTGAGCCCAAGGGGGCTGCACCGGCCAAGAAGAAGCAACTATTCACTCAGGACAAGGCGGAAACCAAGCAGGTACTAGTTGACGAGGACGGATCCACCAGTGCCACCTTCACCATAGGCGCCAACCTCGAGCTCGAACAGGAGGAATCTTTGGTGAAATTCCTGCGCTCGAACAAGAAGGTATTCGCGTGGGAACCTGATCAGCTAGCAGGGGTCCCGAGGGGCGTAATCGAGCATCACCTCAATGTGTGCCCCAACATGCGCCCAGTGAAGCAGAAGGCAAGGCGACAGTCCACTGAGAAGCAAGCTTTCATCGTCCAAGACACCCGCAAGTTGGAAGCGGCGGGGGTCATTCGCGAGGTCCGCTACCCAGACTGGCTGGCTAACCCTGTGGTCGTATCGAAGAAGGGGGAAAAGGAATGCATGTGTGTCGACTTCACCAACCTCAACAAGGCCTGCCCGCAGGATCCGTTCCCGCTCCCTCGTATCGACCAGATCGTCGACTCCACCGCCGAGTGCGACTTGTTGTGTTTCCTGGATGCCTTCTCCGGCTACCACCAAATCAAGATGGCAGTAGAAGATGTGGAAAAGACGGCCTTCCTGACCCCGTGCGGGGTTTACTGCTATACATGCATGCCATTCGGGTTGCGCAATGCCGGTGCGACCTTTCAGCGGCTAATGCACATCGCCTTGGGTCGACAGCTCGGGAGGAATGCGGAGGCTTATGTCGATGACATTGTGGTGAAGTCTCGAAAGGCAAAACTCTGATACAGGACTTGGAGGAAACCTTCGCGAGCCTTAACGAGGTGGACCTGCGGCTCAACCCGGAGAAGTGTGTGTTTGGAGTCCCCTCGGGCAAGCTCCTGGGTTTCGTAGTATCCCACTAGGGCATCGAGGCCAACCCGGAAAAGGTAAAAGCAGTCAAGGACATGAGCCCGCCGAAGACCCTCAGAGAGATGTAGAAGCTCACCGGGCGCGTGACCGCACTAGGGCGTTTCATCTCTAAGCTGGGGGAACGAGCGCTGCCCTTCTTCAAGCTGATGAAGAAAAAGGGCCCCTTTGAATGGACTGAAGAGGCCGACAAGGCATTCCAGGATCTCAAGAGGTACTTGACCAGGCCCCCGGTGATGGTGGCTCCGCGCCCTCAGGAGCCCCTGGTGCTCTACCTTGCAGCCACCCCCTACTCTGCCAGCGCAGCCCTGGTGGCTGTTAGGGAGGAGCATAGGACCAAGGCCGCAGCAACCGTCCGGGTTAAAGCAAAGCAGGGCCGAGAGGGCCTCACAGCGATCGCGGCTGCAGCCAAGGAGGACCAGCCACAGAAGGGAAGCACAGCCGAAATAGAAGAGGCCCCTCCCCCAGGCGACTAGTCGCCGGGGGCTCCGTTGTCTCCTGAGGTGCCCCGGCCTCCGGAGGACGCTAGTGGCACCATCACTCCCAACCTAGTCGAGCACCCAGTGTACTTTGTCAGCACGGTATTGCGGGACGCAAGGGCGCGGTACCCCATGCCCCAGAAACTCCTCCTCGTGCTATTGGTGGCCTCGCGCAAGCTGCGGCACTATTTCCATGGCCATCCTATCAAGGTTGTCTCAGCATACCTCTTGGAAAGGGTGCTCAGGAGCCCCAACTCAGCTGGAAGAGTCGCTGAGTGGAACATCGAGCTGCAGGCATTTCAGATAGAATTCAGCACAACCGGAGTCATCAAAGGGCTGCGCTTGCGGACTTCATGGAGGAATGGGCAGAGGCGCCAAGCCTCGAGGCTGGCGAGGATCGATCGCTCTCCCCAGGGAGCAAGGCACCGGATGGATGGGTCATGTACTTCGACGGGGCGTTCTCCCGACACGGCGTAGAGGCTGGTGCAGCACTCGTATCCCCCACTCAAGACAAGCTCTACTACGTCGTGCAACTCTGTTTTCAGCATGGGGAAAAGGTCTCCAACAACATAGCAGAATATGAAGGCCTGATAGCAGGCCTGAAGGCCGCAGTCTCCCTGGGGGTGAAGCGCCTCACCATCAAGGGTGATTCACAGCTCCTTGTCAACTTCTCCAACAAAGTATATGAACCAAAGGACGAGCACATGGAAGCCTACCTCGCGGAGGTCCGCAGGATGGAGAAGCAGTTTTGGGGGCTAGAGTTGCAGCATGTGCCTCGTGACACCAATCAAGAGGCTGATGACATCGCAAAAAGGGCATCCAGGCGGCTACCTCAGGAGCTTGGCGTCTTCAAGGAGCGGCTCTTCAAGCCCTCGGCGACGCCATCACTATCAAGCACGGCGCAGCCCCAAGGGGAGCTCCCCCAGCCGCCTGCCTCGAGAGCCCCGGTCTGCGGCCCGACATCAGGAGTGCGCCTGCTCTTGGCGTTGGAACCTCAGGAGGGATGCTGGATCACGGAGCTCAGGAGTTACCTGACGCGAGGCACGTTGCCAGAAAAGGAGGAGGAGGCAGAGCGTGTGGCATGGCAGGCCACAGCATACTGCCTTAAGGATGGGGAGCTCTACTAAAGATGACCGAATGATGAGTCCCTACATTGCATTTCCAGGGAGCAAGGGAAGGAGCTACTGGCAGACATACACAGTGGCGACTGTGGGCATCACTCGTCGTCACGAACTCTCGTCGGTAAGGCGTTTCGCAGCGGGTTCTATTGGCCCACGACACTCAATGACGCTGCGGAACTGGTGAAAGCTTGCGAGGCCTGTCAGTTCCATGCCAAGCAGATCCATCAGCCGGGGGGAGGTCTGCAGACTATACCCCTCTCGTGGCCCTTCGCAGTCTGGGGACTGGATATCTTAGGCCCGTTCCCTTGAGCGCCAGGGGGCTACCGCTACCTCTACGTTGCCGTGGACAAGTTCACCAAGTGGGCTGAGGTGGAAGCTATCTGCACCATCCCCGCAGGCTCCGCGGTCAAGTTCATCAAGGGCCTCGTGAGCCGATTCGGGGTGCCGAACCGTATCCAACAACGGTTCGCAGTTCACCAGTAACCTCTTCAAAACATACTGTGCTAACCTTGGAACGCAGATATGCTACGCTTCGGTGGCGCACCTGCGCAGCAACGGTTAGGCCGAGCGAGCCAACGTAGAGGTCCTGAGAGGCCTCAAAACCAGAACCTTCAAGAAGAAGCTCGAGGCCTGCGGCAGGGGCTGGTACGACGAGCTCCAGTCCCTGTTGTGGTCAATCCGCACAACCGCAACCAAGCCGACTGGCGAGACCCCGTTCTTTCTGGTTTATGGAGCTGAAGCCGTTCTCCCTCACGAGGCCAGACGTCGTTCCGCGCGGGTCCTGGCGTTCGAAGAAGCACAACAGGACGCCATGCGAGGGACGACTCTCTTGCCGGGGGAGGAGCATTGCCGAGAAGCCGCCCTGCGGGCGGCAAGGTACCAACAAGCACCGCAGCGATACCACTGCCGCAACATCCGCCCCAGGACTCTCGAGGTAGGGGACCTCGTGCTCAGACGGGTTCTCTCCAAGGAGGGGCTGCATAAGCTCTGTCCCATGTGGGAGGGCCCGTTTAAGGTTGTTCATGTTTCCAGGCTCGGCTCCGCACGCTTGGAGACCCAGGAGGGGGTGCCCATCCAGAACGTGTGGAACATCCAACACCTCCGAAGGTTTTACCCCTGAAAAAGGCCCGGTGCCTGTGAAGAAGGCGAATGCCTGTGAAGAAGCTGTGTTTTGAGAAAAGGCCTGGTCCCTATGAAGAAGGCGAATGCCTGTGAAGTTGTTGTGTTTTGAAAAAGGCCCGGTGCCAGTGAATAAGGCGAATGCCTGTGAAGTTGCTGTGTTTTGAAAAAGGCCCGATGCCTATGAAGAAGGCGAATGCCTGTGAAGTAGCTGCGTTTTGAAAAAGGCCTGGTGCCTGTGAAGAAGGCAAACGCCTGTGAAGCTCGCCGCCCGTGACACTCTCACGTAATAATGAGTGGGGCTGTACATGCCTCGGAGTCTCCGGAGTGCCGTCCTCGGGCCTCGGGGGCTCCCGCCCACGCCCAGTGGAAGCACTTAGCTCCGCGCTAGTGAGAAGACGTCGAAGACTAGACTAGGTGCCGGACGCGGCCTCTTTCATTTGCTTTTCGCAGTTGGCATGTTTGTTCCTATTTGAAGTTTTTTGCAAAGCTGTTGCCATTTCGAGCTCGCGACTCTTCCATTTTACTTGTTCGTTTCGTTTTCTCCTGTGCAAAGTATCATGAGGGGGGAGCATGGGCACCCACCCGAATGTTTTTTGCCCAGCAATTTGGAACTTCCCTGTTCGAGTCCGCTGCGGGAGCACCCCTCCCAGTCCGTGCCCCACGGGCATCGAGACACGATCACGGGGTATGGGTTGGTTCCCCTCACTACCAAGGCTGGGGACTACCCCTGCTGACTAAACTCTACAGGACACAAGGCGCAGGACGAGGCACTGGCCTCGGGAGGCGAGGACCACGACGAGCCCCCCCCAAGATAAGTGGTTTTCACGCATAGGCACACAGAATGAAAACATAGCACATAAGCAGTAGAAACAACGCACCAATTAAAATAGCAACAGTTCAACACGCCCCGCGGGGCAACGGATTACATTATTTTCGCGCAGGAGAGAAGGGAAAGCAAAAGGGGGGACGACTTGCTCGGCGCCAGCTCTCAGCGAAGGCTCGTACTGCCTCCAAAGCTCAGCTGGATTCCGCCTCCCGCTTCACCGGAGCTCGGCGGCGGGCCGACCCGCTGCTCTCTCCCAGACAAGGGCGACGACGAGGGGGCTGGTCGTGACCACCACTGGAGGAGCTGCTACCCGAAGGGGAGTCGCCGGAGCTTGGCGGATCTCAGGCCCCGCTGCCCGCGCGCCCTCCGCCCCCTTCACCCCGACCAACACCGGGGCTGGGCGCGCGACTGCGGTCATCATCTTCGGGACAACATCCAGCACGACGGCCGTCTTCCCCGAACACCCTCACGTAGAGGGTGGCGTCGCCGTCAAACTTGAAGTGCAGAGTGCAACGTCGGCGCAGGCCGCGCGCGCGGGCAAATGTTTGCCAGCAACAGGTCAAGGCCGCCTCCCCGGCGGTGGAGACCTCCAGGGTAGCCCAAGAGGACCTGCTACAACAACCATCTGCCTGAAGCCAAAGGCCGCCTGGGGTACCAGCCGGAAGCTCACCTATGAAGAAACGGGGAAGTTGGAGCCAGGTGCCGGTCGGGTCCGCCGACCACACGATGAACTTCGGCAGCACCTCCGCCGAGCGGAAGCGCGGCCTTGGGGGTTGCGCAGCCCCAGCGTACCTCTCGATGGCAGCCGGATGCCCACTGTTGCGCAGACGGCTGCCTCCACAGCCCCGGGAAGCTGCAGCAGGGGCAGTGGGGTGCTTACGAGGGCAGCCCCGGCCGCGCTTGGTCGGAGGGGAGCTGGGCCCTTCCTGGCGAGCCTTCCCTTTCTCCGTGGCCGAGAACCTCTTCGGCGGAGCCATGGGGATGGCGAGCGGCCGAGAAGAAGACAAAGAGTAGCAAGGAGGGATGAACCGGAGGGGCTCACGCCGTTCCGTACATATAGCCGAGGGAGGCCAACCGTCGGCCACCACGATCACAGGTAATCATAACCCATTTTGCATGCAGAGACTTGTCAAATCGTGCAGTTGCCGAGGCGTCGTGGGGGAGCCAGGACGCCCACGTCCAATCAACCGCCACGCGGCGCCCAAGGTCACAGGCTATTGGGGCCCGCGGCGCTTCGCACTTGCCTCTTCGCTTCTCTGCTAAGCCAAGTCCAAGCGCGCCTTGGGCCCGGGGGCTACTGTCGGCGTTCTGGGAACGGGGGTACCCAGACTTGCCTGCCTGCGGCCTACGGCGTGGCTCAAGGAGTGGCCCAGTACGGCCCATCTTCATAACCACATGCTCAAGACCCTCGCGAGGGGCCAAGCCTCGCGGGGCGGACGACAGGAGGCTTCCTCAAGCACGGCCTTGTCAGGCTGGCTCGCGAAGAGGCGGAGAGATCAAGGCGGGGTACCTCACGAGGTGCCCGTGACGCAAGCCATGACGACCAAGGCCAGGTGAGCGCCAGGCGGGCGCCGGCCTATGCAGAGTCCTTGTTTCCCCTTTGGTGCAAAGGGGGCAAGCGCAGGCAAGGGTATCAAGCAAAGGCAACCATTTCGGTTCAACAAGACCAAGACCAGCAGGACGGCAGAATGGAGGTCATCGTGGAGCCCAAGCCAGCATCATCGTCAGGGTCTTTTGGCAGGCGAGGACCAACTTTAGTCAGGATAAGTGTACTAGATGTTCCCCTTCAAAATGGCCAATTGTTGGCGCCCTTCCCGCTCAATATTTGGGAAGAGGCCCGGGGCCTTCGCCTATAAATAGGACGAGCCACCCGCAGGGTACGGCATCTGGATCTGATCGGATCCGCACCCAAGACACACAGAGAGAGAGAGGCGACTGAACCCCCTAGTAGTTCATCGCACCAACCAAGAACAGACCCTAGCGAGGCTGTTCTTCCCTTGTACTGTTCCTCATCATCCCCAGAGGCAATCCACACACCACAAAATGGAGTAGGGTATTACACCACAATGGTGGCCTTAACCAGTATAAATCTTGTGTCCCTTGTGTCGCTCTTCGAGTAGTTTAGATCCTAGCGAGGCGGTGAAACATGGGTAGGCCGAGGGTGTGATCTTCGCGCGCACCCCAGTGTTCGAACATCAAGGGTCTGCCGGAACCCGAAATCCGACAAGAAGAAAGTCTTCAATCCAAACCGCGGGATCTGTTGTGCCATCGTATGATTCGATGTTCACGGGTTTAAACCCTTCTCGGAACTGGTGCTCCATCACCTCATCGGTGAAGCATAGGGGGGGGGGGTGCGATACGTCTCCAACGTATCTATAAAGTTTTATTGTTCCATGCTATTATATTATCTGTTTTGGATGTTTAATGGGTTTTAATATACTCTTTTATATTATTTTTGGGACTAACCTATTAATCGGAGGCCCAGTGCCAGTTTCTGTTTTTTTTGCCTATTTTAGAGTTTTACAGAAAAGGAATACCAAACATAGTCCAAACGGAATGAAACCTTCGCGATGATCTTTCTTGGACCGAAAACAATGCAGAAGACTTGGAGTTGAAGTTTGGGACTCCACAAGGAGGCCACGAGGCAGGAGGGCGCGCCCAGGCGGGTAGGCACGCCCCCACCCTCGTGGGCCCCTCGTAGCTCCACCGACGTACTTCTTTCGCCTATATATACTCTTATACCCTAGAAACATCAGGGGGAGCCACTGACATGTCTCCAACGTATCTATAATTTTTTATTAGTCCATGCTATTATATTCCCCCTTTTTGGATGTTTATGGGCTTTATTTTACACATTTATGTCATTTTTGGGACTAGCCTACTAACCGGAGGCCCAGCCCATATTGCTGTTTTTTTTGCCTATTTCAGTATTTCGAAGAAAAGGAATATCAAACGGAGTCCAAACGGAATGAAACCTTCGGGAGAGTTATTTTTGGAACAAATCTGATCCGGAGAGCTTGGAGTGCAAGTCAAGAAGCCTCCGAGGGCCCCACGAGATAGGAGGGCGCGCCACCCCTGTAGGGCGCGCCCCCCTGTCTCGTGGGCCCCTCGGGCGGCCACCGACGTACTTCTTCCTCCTATATATACCTACGTACCCCGAAAACATCCAGGAGCACCACGAAACACAATTTCCACCACCGTAACCTTCTGTATCCTTGAGATCCCATCTTGGAGCCCTTGCCGGCACTCCGTCGGAGGGGGAAGCAACCATGGAGTGCCTCTACATCAACATCCTTGCCCCTCCGATGAGTCTCTACTCCTAATGGAGCAGTTGGTAGTCTCCGCCGGTCAATTTTCGTCCCACCTCCGCTGGTTTTTTTTCTTCCTAAAAAAATTTACGAAATTTCGTAGGTTAACCAGGGACAACTATGACGACGCCTTAGCCTCCCTCGCACGAAAAAAACCCTCCTCTCGATCCACCCCTCGCGTGACCGCTCTCTTCCCCTCTCCTCCCGATGCGGCGCTGCCCCATCTCTTGCTCCTCCGCCGCCGCCGCCCCTGCTTCCCTCCCGCTCAGACACCTCCACCGCTCCCACCCTTCTCCCCATTGTCGGATCCGCTTGCATATCATAAAGGTTAGGCGGCGAAGCTCCACGTCCGCGACGCGCATCGTCAAGGAAGCTGCTCCCGGATCTGAGGTCGCGCGGCCGTGATGGAAGGGCTCGAGGTGGCCGCCGAAGACCAAGCCCCCACCATGTCTAGAATCGCTTCCCTCGCTGTGTTCCACTGAGGAAGGAGCCGTCGCTGCCGATCGTCTTCCCCGATGGTCGCCGTCTTCCCTGCCGGTCCCCGTGTTATACGGTCAGTCATTCGTCTCGTTCGTATCGCTCCACCTCCACCTCGCGCAATTCTTCTATCGATAACCAGCACCGACACCTCGGACGAAGTCAACTCCTCGCTCTCGCCCAAATCCTCGCCTGCCCCAATCGCTCCACAAATCGCTGCATGCCTCGCTCACGCATGAAGCATATCCGCCTCGCGCTGCCCTAATGGAAGAAAGGGAGCTTCCCGAACCCTAGCGTCGCGCCCCCGCCAGGCCTGTCTCGCGTGAACCAGACAACCAGTAGCCTGCTCTCGACGCCTCCATGCGCCGCCACCGCTGCTCACGGTCACCGCGTGCCCCTCGACGACTCCACGCACCATCGCCGGGTTCCCATCTCGTGAGCGGCACGGGTGATCGGAAATTCGGAGTGTCCAGATCACAATGTCCTGAAGCTGCGCACTTCCCCTCCACAACCTCTCGCTAGCCACAATAACTACAACAATGGTGTCGAGGAGGGTGTGCACAAGACCATGTCCTTCCGGTGCCGCCACCATGAGATCTTCTATTGCTGACCACGCCACGATCATTTTCCTCCTACCTCAGTTAGTGCTCCCCCTACCTCTTCGGCTGATTCTTGAGATCATTTGTCAAATTTGTGTGTTAATGTGCTGCAGGTTTCGTACGACAACTCACGACAGGAGCGTTGGCGAGGGCTCCAGGTACGCCCTCGACCACGTCGCCCCTGGGATGCCCTTTGGTAGGTCTGAGCTCCAGGCCCCCAAGCCCATGGCACATACAATGTTGGTACCAACACACATGTTGAACTAATGGATGTTGGTATTTTGATCTTGCTCTGTTGACCAGCAGTACGATGTAATGTATGGACGTGTCTTTAGGATCAGTGGCAAAATATGCCTGAAGAACGTGTGCATGGTGAGTTAAAAGATTCAGATATGGTCCTTTTTTTAACCTCTGTAGTTCTCCTTGTGCTGCTTCTCATTGAATTTTCAGTTTTACCTTTGTTCCCATATTGCTGCAAGCACCCTTAATCGCAAAACCTAGCTACATCAATGCGCCGCCGTCGAGGACAATGCCCAGCCCGCAACCGAGGTCTTCCACATATAGGACTTATGGAACAGCAGGGGCAGCACTACCACAGCTACTGTCTTGCTGCAGTGATGCGGGCTGGAGCTAGCTGGGTTGCACGCGGTGACGAGAGCATTGTATATGTCCGTTCCTCCACCTTCAACATGTCGATTGCAGGTGAGGACTTCTTTTTTTTCCTTCTCCCTTTTTTCATGCAAGTGTAGAACTTATTGTATGATTTAGTTTTTGTCTACACATAGATGATTCAGATGTTAACGTTGAAGAAAAGATCGACATTAACGTGTGTGCTCATCTAAAAAATATTAATACTTAACTAGCCAATAGTTAATTCTACCTTTGTGAATTTGCAGAATGTTGAATGCTATTGGGTGACATTTCTCATCATGACATTTAATAAGAGGATATTTGTTATCAAGCGACGTCAATATCTCAGGTATAGATAGTTCTGTTTTGAGGAAGATGATGTGCAACCAGTGAAGAAAATATATTAGGGTGGAACTCCAATGATTTTGTGGATCACTATCTATAGTTTTTTTCGGTCTATAAAGCAGAGGTCCGGCGTGTCGAAATAGAAGTTTCCATGAGTTGTTGCTTTATAAAATTTAGGCGCCCCTATAATGTTGTTGATGATAGAGTAGTGCAACTTATTCTGATTAGTTTTGTTCCCTCCTTAGATCTACGGGCCAACACCGGTTTTACTTCTCATATATACAATCTCTGATTCTTTGAGAAGCTGAGCAATTGATTCAGGTCATGCTACTTCCTATTATAGCTTTCTCTATGTCTATAGTTCAGTAATAGTGCATTACCAATTAGGAGTTCTCGATCATATCCCAAATTGTGATTTCCACTGCATTTTCTTCTGTTATTACAACTAATAAATTACTTGTGCTATATTAGGAATGAATAAAGTGGCTGCTCCTCCCTACAAGTTACAGCGGGATGAGGCCCCTGGTGATCCTCTGAAATTTGATTCCCTTGATGGTCCAGGCTCATTCTGCTTTGAAGTCTAATGCACATTTTTTTATCTCATGTAGGAAGAATGTATTCCCTCTTTACGAAGATGTCTAGCTTGCCTATGTGTTGTAATATTAATAAGTGCATTTGGCCTAACAATTTGTGCACCAAATGAATTTGCTGCGATATGGAAGAACAAGGCGGCACACAAGAGTTGCCTGAATTGCGGTGGCAGCGATGTTGTAATATGTAAGAGTTTGCATCAACTTGGTCTCTTTTCTATGCATAAATCTGATGTGTTGGCCCTTGATTATCAGGAATGTGTTATCAGGGATCGATCTTGTGAAGAACAATTTCGTTACTTTAATAACACACACTTGTGACCATGAGGAGCCTTGGCGCAGTGGTAAAGCTGCTGCCTTGTGACCATGAGGTCATGGGTTCAAGTCCTGAAAACAGCCTCTTACAGAAATGTAGGGAAAGGCTGCATACTATAGACCCAAAGTGGTCGGACCCTTCCCCGACCCTGCGCAAGCGGGAGCTACATGCACCGGGCTGCCCTTTTTAATAACACACACTTGTAGTGAGTCATTAAGAGATATATACAGTAAATGCAAGATTGTTGAGCTAAGAGCCACCTGTGTTAGCTCCATAAATTCGCTGAAAGCAAAAATAATTTGCCCATAGTCATGCGAAACTGCAATCTATAATTCTTTTTAGTATTATTATACATTGCTTGTGCATTCCATTTTTTATCACTTCTAATAACCTCATTAACTCATTTTGCTATCGTCATGTCAGTCATTGATCTACAATTTTTTGTTAATATGTTGCACTACTTTTGACTTCCATTTTTATCACTTCCAACAACCTCATTGGCTGTTTACATCTCATTGTGTATACCAAGAATGCAAGAGTGATAATTTTATTTTCTGACATTAGTTCTCAATTAGGCTTACAAATATTTTACATTGGCAGTAGTTCTGTCATCAAGCTTATGTAGAATGTATTCCCTAGAATGGTATTTCAGCCATTTTGGATTTAGGTGGTATGTGATGGCGCATATTTTCAGCCATTTGGGTTTAGGTGGCATGTGCTGGCACAAGAAAAAGGAAGGCCCTGAACTGAAAGAGAGCAAAATATATTAATGAATTGACAGAATGCCCAAATTGCTATTATATGAAGCAAGGCTTATTTCTCGAACTTGGACAGGATGATATGAAGCATTTGACACCGGCGCTCACCTCTTTGACAAGCCATGCAGAATACATTCTTATTCATGCAGTTATCTGGGAGCGACTACTTTACTGTACTTCTTTTTCAGGCTTATAGTATTTCAGGCCTCTATTCCAACACACACATTCCAGTTGCCATTGGTGAGCAAATAAGATATAAAGTTACCGGTAATGTTCATTACACATGTTAAAAGTAATGCAAATCATGCTTTCTGAAGAGTTGAACTACTGACTATTGATCGGAGAATAGTTTTTGCCTTTTTGGTGACCAGTGCCCAGGGTGTGTGAAAGCGTCTAAAGTTAAAGTTTAGATTTATCATATTGGCTACTCTTTCAAAGGTAAAAACAATAGCATTATTTCACTTCTACTGTAGATTTTTGGGCATCCTTGTATTTTTATTATCTGAGATTTGCATAATTATTTTGAGAATGGGGAGAGATGAGGCTGGTAGTTAGCCCACTTTCGTAGCCTGTCAATATGCCTCTGAAATTGCTGGAATAATAAACATGGCCACGATCATACATGTCTATTTTAGCTTCTCTACTACTCAACATACTTCACTTTGGTATTTTTGGTACGTCTGAAAGTAGTACCTTTTCTAGCATATGTGAGTTTATAGGACAGGTTTTAATAATCCATGTACAAAAAGGCAACGTTTTTAACAAAAAAGAGAGATTATACTTATACTTCATATGCATCATGTACATATATAATGTTACAGATAATTCTATTGCGTTTGAATGAACAGAACATTGAGAATGGCACCAGAAAAAAGCAATCGAAGTGAACTCCCTTTTGCTGATATCGGAAATTTGTGCCATGGTCCATAAAGATAACAAGTGCAGGTGTGTGTTCCGATCCGGTATATTTGTTTCATGTACCACAAGAGATGACTCTGCTATTTGACCATGATCTTGAGAGGTACAACTTTACCTAGGTTCTCTATGTTCATAGATACGATGAAACCAAATAAAGCCGCAACTAACATGTTACATTGTCTTTCAGCTATGAACTTTATGATAATATTAGTGACTCTCAAGTTCGGCAAGAGTTTGTACAAAAGATAGGGAAAGTGTTTGAGGCTGCACTGGAAGAGATAATTACTTCTCTCAGTTCGTAGTGCCTTTTTTTGCTGATATCTCTTGGGTTTTGATTTCTTGTATATATGCGCACAGACTGGCAAGTTAAGGGAAGAAAACAAGAAAGATGTTTCTATAGATAAGTCCATCGCAATTTTTAAGGCCAGGGAAAAGGTCTTGATATACCCCTTGATCGCAGGTTTAAATGTTATAAGCATGGTTCCCCACATCAAATTTTTCAGGGCAGGGAGCTTCTTTACCTAACATGGTCAAGAAGTCCGCAAAATCCAGTGACCATAGAGTAGAGCCAGTTGGATACATATCTACAGAATGCATGTAGTGTGTGTGTGTTATCTATATCTTGGTAAGTCACCTATCTGCAGAATGCATGTAGTGTGTGCAGCATGTAGTGTGTGCATGTGTTAGATATACACTGAAAAAAGCACCACAACGCAAGTGTCAAATCTTCTTCTTGATGCAAATTTGCGACTTTGTTCTGGACTGGTTGATGTTACACTGAAGGAGGAAATGGGTTTCAACCTTAAAACGAACTTAATTATGTTTTCAATTCATTTGTATGTATTGCAGCCCGTAGCAACGCACGGGCGTTCTACTAGTTGTGAGTAGTTTACCACAGACCTACGGGTCCATAGTTATTAGCTAGATGGCTTCTTCTCTCTTTTTGGATCTCAATACAATGTTCTCCCCCTCTCTTGTGGAGATCTATTCGATGTAATCTCTTTTTGCGGTGTGTTTGTCGAGATCCGATGAATTGTGGGTTTATGATCAAGTTTATCTATGAATAATATTTGAATCTTTTCTGAATTCTTTTATGTATGATTGAGTTATCTTTGCAAGTCTCTTCGAATTATCAGTTTGGTTTGGCCTACTAGATTGATCTTTCTTGCCATGGGAGAAGTGCTTAGCTTTGGGTTCAATCTTGCTGTGTTCTTACCCAGTGACAGAAAGGGTTGCAAGACACGTATTGTATTGTTGCCATCGAGGATAACAAGATGGGGTTTATATCATATTGCATGTGTTTATCCCTCTACATCATGTTATCTTGCTTAATGCGTTACTCTGTCCTTATGAACTTAATACTCTAGATGCAGGCAGCAGTCGGTCGATGTGTGGAGTAATAGTAGTAGATGCAGGCAGGAGTCAGTCTACTTGTTATGGACGTGATGCCTATATACATGATCATGCCTAGATAATCTCATAACTATGCGCTTTTCTATCAATTGCTCGACAGAAATTTGTTCACCCACCGTAATACTTATGCTATCTTGAGAGAAGCCTCTAGTGAAACCTATGGCCCCCGGGTCTATCTCTTATCATATTTGCTTTCAATCTACTTTATTTGCATCTTTACTTTTTGCATCTATATTATAAAGTACCAAAAATATATTTATCTTATCATACTATCTTTATTAGATCTCACTTTCGCAAGTGGCCGTGAAGGGATTGACAACCCCTTTATTGCATTGGTTGCGAGTTCTTAGTTTGTTTGTGTAGGTGCGTGGGACTTTTGAGGAGCCTCCTACTGGATTGATACCTTGGTTCTCAAAACTGAGGGGAATACTTACGATACACTTTGCTGCATCACCCTCTCCTCTTCGAGGAAAACCAACGCAAGCTCAAGACGTAGCAGCCACAAAACCACTTTTCCACCGCCGCAACCTTCTGTACCCGCGAGATCCCATCTTGGGACCTTTTCCGGCGATTTGCCAGAGGGGGAATCGATCATGGAGGGCTTCTACATCAACACCATTACCTCTCCGATGGAGTGTGAGTAGTTTACCTCAGACTTTCGGGTCCGTAGTTATTAGCTAGATGGCTTCTTCTCTCTCTTTGATTCTCAATACAAATTCTCCTCGATGTTCTTGGAGATCTATTCGATGTAATTCTTTTGCGATGTGTTTGCCGAGATCCGATGAATTGTGGATCTATGAACAAGTTTATCTATGAATATTATTTGATTCTTCTCTGAATTCTTATATGCATGATTTGATATCTTTGCAAGTCTCTTCGAATTATCGGTTTAGGTTGTCCTACTAGATTGATCTTTCTTGCAACGGAAGAAGTGCTTAGCTTTGGGTTCAATCTTGCGGTGTCCTTTCCTAGTGACAGTAGGGGCAGCAAGGCACGTATTGTTGCCATTGAGGATAAAAAGATGGGGTTTATATCATATTGCTTGAGTATATACCTCTATGTCATGTCATCTTGCTTAATGCGTTACTCCGTTCTTATGAACTTAATACTCTAGATGCATGTTGGATAGCGGTCGATGTGTGGAGTAATAGCAGTAGATGCAGAATTGTTTCGGCCTATATTCATGATCATTGCCTTAGATGTCTTCATAATTATGTGCTTTTCTATCAATTGCTCGGCAGTAATTTGTTCACCCACCGTAATACATGCTATCTTGAGAGAAGCCACTAGTGAAACCTATGGCCCCCCGGGTCTCTTTCCTATTATATTACATCTCTTTTATTTACATCGCATCTCATTTACTATTTTGCAATCTTTACTTTCCAATCTATACAACAAAAATACCAAAAA
>NC_041383.1:195955735-195956834 GCF_002162155.2 Triticum dicoccoides
AAAAATGTTTACTTTATTATCTCTATCAGATCCCACTTTTGCGAGTGACCGTGAAGGGATTGACAACCCCTTTATCACGTTGGTTGCAAGGTTCTTGATTGTTTGTGTAGTTATTAGGTGACTTGTGCATTGTCTCCTACTGGATTGATACCTTGGTTGTCAAAACTGAGGGACATACTTACGCTACTTCGCTGCATCACCCTTTCCTCTTCGAGGGAAAACCAACGCATGCTCAAGAGGTAGCAAGAAGGATTTCTGGCGCCGTTACCGGGGAGACCTACACCAAGTCAAGACAAGATTTAATCTCCCGTAAACTTGCCAATTTCTAGCGCCGTTGCGGGGAGATCTACGCCAAGTCAAGACATACCAAGTACCCATCATAAACTCTTCTCCCCCGCATTACATTATTTGCCATTCGCCTCTCTTTTTCCTCTCCCACACTTCTAAAACCATTCTCGAAAACCTTTGCCTTTTCTTCGCCCTTCTTCCGTTTGTCTCTTTTTGCTTGCTTCTTGTGTGCTTGTGTGTTGGATTGATTGTTTGTCACGATGGCTCAAGATAATACTAAATTGTGTGTCTTTTCCAATACCAACAACAATGATTTTATTAGCACTCCGATTGCTCCTACTACCGATGTTGAATCTTGTGAAATTAATACCGCTTTGTTGAATCTTGTTCTGAAAGATCAATTTTCTGGCCTTCCTAGTGAAGATGTCGCAACCCATCTAAACAACTTCGTTGATTTGTGTGATATGCAAAAGAAGAAAGATGTGGATAATGATATTGTTAAATTGAGGCTATTACCGTTTTTTGCTTAGAGATTGTGCTAAAACTTGGTCCTCTTCTTTGCCTAAAAATAGTATTGATTTGTGGAATAAGTGCAAAGATGCTTTTATACCTAAGTATTTTCCTCCCACTAAGATCATCTCTCTTAGGAACGATATTATGAATTTTAAGCAACTTGATCATGAGCATGTTGCACAAGCTTGGGAGAGGATGAAATTAATGATACGTAATTGCCCTACACATGGTTTGAATTTGTGGATGATTATAGAAAAATTTTATGCCGGATTGAATTTTGCTTCTAGAAATCTTTTAG
>NC_041383.1:195957659-195985347 GCF_002162155.2 Triticum dicoccoides
TTTCAGAGTTACAGAAGTATTTGAAAGTTACAGATTGCTACAGACTGTTCTGTTTTTCACAGATTCTGTTTTTCGTGTGTTGTTTGCTTATTTTGATGAATCTATGGGTAGTATCGGGGGTATGGACCATAGAGAAGTTGGAATACAGTAGGTTTAACACCACTATAAATAAAGGATTACTTCATTACATTACCTTAAAGTGGTGGTTTATTTTCTTATACTAACGGAGCTCATGAGATTTTCTGTTGAAGTTTTGTGTTGTGAAGTTTTCAAGTTTTTGGGTAAAGATTTGATGGATTTTGGAATAAGGAGTGGCAAGAGCCTAAGCTTGGGGATGCACAAGGCACCCCAAGGTAAAATTCAAGGACAACCAAAATCCTAAGCTTGGGGATGCCCCGGAAGGCATCCCCTCTTTCGTCTTCGTCTATCGGTTACTTTACTTGAGGCTATATTTTTATTCACCACATGATATGTGTTTTGCTTGGAGCATCTTGTATGATTTGAGTCTTTGCGTTTTAGTTTACCACAATCATCCTTGCTGTACACACCTTTTGGTAGAGACACGCACAAATCAGAATTTATTAGAATACTCTATGTGCTTCACTTATATCTTTTGAGCTAGACAATATTGCTCTAGTGCTTCACTTATATCTTTTTTTAGAAGCACGGTGGTGGTTTTATTTTATAGAAGTTGTTGATCTCTCATGATTCACTTATATTATTTTGAGAGTCTTTTAGAACATCATGGTAATTTGCTTTGGCTATAAAACTAGTCCTAATATGATGGCCATCCAAGATGGGTATAATAAAAACTTTCATATAAAGTGCATTGAATACTATGAGAAGTTTGATGCTTGATGAGTGTTTTGAGATATGAGGATGGTGATACAAGAGTCATGCTAGTAGAGTAATTATGAATTTGAGAAATACTTTTGTTGAGGTTTGCAAGTCCCGTAGCATGCACGTATGGTAACTGTTGTGTAACAAATTTAAAGCATGAGGTGTTTCTTTGATTGTCTTCCATATGTGTGGAGGTCGGGATCGCGTGATGGTTAACTCCTACCAACCATTCCCCTAGGAGCATGCGTGTAGTACTTGGTTTTGATGACTTGTAGATTTTTGCAATAAGTATGTGAGTTCTTTATGACTAATGTTGAGTCCATGGATTATACACACTCTCACCCTTCCACCATTGCTAGCCTCTCTAGTACCACACAACTTTCGCCGGTACCATAAACCCACCATTTAGTTTCCTCAGAATAGCCACCATACCTACCTATTATGGCATTTCCATAGCCATTCCGAGATATATTGCCATGCAACTTTCCACCGTACCGTTTATTATGACATGCTCCATCATTGTCATATTGCCCTGCATGATCATGTAGTTGACATCGTACTTGTGGCAAAGCCACCATTCATAATTTTTTCATACATGTCACTCTATTCATTTCACATCCCGGAACACCACCGGAGGCATTCATATAGAGTCATATTTTGTTCTAAGTATCGAGTTGTAATCCTTGAGTTGTAAATAAATAAAAGTGTGATGATGATCATTATTAGAGCATTGTCACGTGTGAGAAAAAAAGAGAGGCCAAAGAAGCCAATGAAAAAAGGAGGCCAAAGAAGCCAAACAAAAAAGAGAGAGTAAAAGAGAGAAGGGACAATGCTACTATCCTTTTTCCACACTTGTGCTTCAAAGTAGCACCATGATCTTCATGATAGAGAGTCTCTTATTTTGTCACTTTCATATACTAGTGGGAATTTTTGTTATAGAACTTGGCTTGTATATTCCAACGATGGGCTTCCTCAAAATGCCCTAGGTCTTTGTGAGGAAGCAAGTTGGATGCACACCCACTAAGTTTATTTTGTTGAGCTTTCATACATTTATAGCTCTAGTGCATCCGTTGCATGGCAATCCCTACTCAGTCACATTGATATCTATTGATGGGCATCTCCATAGCCCGTTAATATGCCTAGTTGATGTGAGACCATCTTCCTCCTTTTTGTATTCTCCACAACCACCATTCTATTCTACCTATAGTGCTATGTCCATGGCTCACGCTCATGTATTGCGTGAAAGTTGAAAAAGTTTGAGAATACTAAAGTATGAAACAATTGGTTGGATGAAACCGGGGTTGTGCATGATTTGAATATTTTGTGTGACGAAGGTGGAGCATAGCCAAACTATATGATTTTGTAGGGTTGAACTTTCTTTGGCCATGTTATTTTGAGAAGACATGATTACTTTGTTACAATGCTTGAAGTATTATTATTTTTATGTCAATATTAAACTTTTGCCTTGAATCTTTCGGATCTGAACATTCATGCCACAATAAAGAAAATTACATTGATAATTATGATAGGTAGCATTCCACATCAAAAATTCTGTTTTTATCATTTACCTACTTGAGGACGAGCAGGAATTAAGCTTGGGGATGCTTATTATGTCTCCAACGTATCTATAATTTTTGATTGTTCCATGCTATTATATTATCTGTTTTGGATGTTTAATGGGCTTTAATATGCTCTTTTATATTATATTTGGGACTAACCTATTAACCAGAGGCCCAGTGCCAGTTTCTGCTCTTTTGTGCCTACTTTAGATTTTTGCAGAAAAGGAATACCAAACGGAGTCAATACAGAATGAAACACTACAAAAAAATACACTTCCCTGATGATACGTGTTTGTCACAGTAGGTCGCATTTTCTGTCATGCATGTACATCCATGACGATTTTATGACAGAATCAAGATAGTCATACATGTGCTATCGTAGAAGTGTTCCATGACATTACCAAAATTATTATCACGGAAGTGTCCACTTCCATGACGATAAATCACGCGTCACAGAAGTGCTTTCGTCAAGGGTGACCGACACGTGGCATCCACTGTAACGGAACGCCGTTAAGCTATCGGGTCGGATTTTGGATTCGATAACCCGTTAATAGCCACGACCAATGCCGATTTTCCACGTTAAAATTCTCATTGGCTGACGGATCCACGCGTCAGCTCCGCGTTGGCACAGGTGTCACTCATCCAACGGTCAAGATGGGCCTATGATATGTTGACACGTGGACCGGCCCAAAAGTGTCCCACAAAGTTCAAATGGGCTGGCCCGACCGAAGGCCCATAAGATTTAGCGGACCATAATGGGCCGGCCCAGCTAAAGGCCCATAAAATTTAGCTAACCATAATGGGCTGGCCCAGCAAAAGGCCCACACGATTTTGGAGACCATAATGGGCCGGCCTAGCTAAAGTCCCACAAGATTTTGCGGACCACAATGGGCCGGCCCAGCTAAAGGCCCACAAGATTTTGCACACCATAATGGGCCGGCCCAGCTAAAGGCCCAACATTCTCTGTCAAATCAGCACGTCAACGGCCTGTCCTAAACTTGTCATCAACGTGGCCCATGGTCACTTTTGGCCCGTTAACAGTCTGCTAAGTAATTGGGCCGAATTACAGCCTGGTGTATTTCCAGCCTGTTAAAGGTCCGACTTTATTTAGGCCCATTTACAGGCCATCAAAACTTTCGGCCCATAAACGACCGTGAAGGATTTGTTGGGGAACGTAGCAGAAATTCAAAATTTTCCTACGAGTCACCAAGATCTATCTATGGAGAGACTAGCAATGAGGGGAAGGAGAGTGCATCTACATACCCTTGTAGATCGCTAAAGGGAAGCATTCAAGAGAACGGGGTTGAAGGAGTTGTACTCGTCGTGATCCAAATCACCGGAGATCCTAGTGCCGAACGGACAGCACCTCCGCGTTCAACACACGTATAGCCCGGTGACGTCTCCCATGCCTTGATCCAGCAAGGAGAGAGGGAGAGGTTGAGGAAGACCCCATCCAGCAGCAGCATGACGGCGTTGTGGTGGTGGAGGAGCGTGGCAATCCTGCAGGGCTTCGCCAAGCACCGTGGGAGAGGAGGAGGACTTGGGAGAGGGGGAGGGCTGCACCAGAACTTCGTGTGAAGCTCCCATGCGCCTCCCCACTATATATAGGGGTGGAGGGGCTGGTTTCTTGCCCTCCAAGTCCATTGGGGCGTTGGCAAAGGTGGGAGGAAAGAAATCCCATCATTTCCTTCCCCACCGATTGTTATCCCCCCTTTTTAGGGATCTTGATCTTATCCCTTCGGGATATGACCTTATTCCTTCTAAGCGGGGATCTTGGTGCGCCTTGACCAGGGGTGTGGGGCCTTGCCCCCACTACCCACGTTCATGTGGGTCCCCCCATGCAGGTGGGCCCCACTCCGGAACCTTCTAGAACCTTCCCGGTACAATACCGAAAAATCCCGAACATTTTCCGGTGGCCAAAATTGGACTTCCCATATATAAATCTTTACCTCCGGACCATTCCGGAACTCCTCATAACGTCCAGGATCTCATCCGGGACTCCGAACAACATTCGGTAACCACATACAAACTTCCTTTATAACCCTAGCGTCATCGAACCTTAAGTGTGTAGACCCTACGGGTTCGGGAGACACGTAGACATGACCGAGACAACTCTCCGGTCAATAACCAATAGCGGGATCTGGATACCCATGTTGGCTCCCACATGTTCCACGATGATCTCATCGGATGAACCACGATGTCGAGGATTCAATCAATCCCGTATTCAATTCCCTTTGTCCATCGGTATTATACTTGCCCGAGATTCGATCGTCGGTATGCCGATACCTTGTTCAATCTCGTTACCGGGAAGTCTCTTTACTCATTCCATAACACATCATCCCGTGATCAACCCCTTGGTCACATTGTGCACGTTATGATGATGTCCTACCGAGTGGGCCCAGAGATACCTCTTCATTTACACGGAGTGAAAAATCCCAGTCTCGATTCATGCCAACCCAACAGACACTTTCGGAGATACCTGTAGTGAACCTTTATAGCCACCCAGTTACGTTGTGACGTTTGGTACACCCAAAGCATTCCTACGGTATCCGGGAGTTGCACAATCTCATGGTCTAAGGAAAAGATACTTGACATTAGAAAAGCTTTAGCATACGAACTACATGATCTTTGTGCTAGGCTTAGGATTGGGTCTTGTCCATCACATCATTCTGCTAATGATGTGATCCTGTTATCAACGACATCCAATGTCCATGGTCAGGAAACTGTAACCATCTATTGATCAACAAGCTAGTCAACTAGAGGCTTACTAGGGACATGGTGTTGTCTATGTACCCACACATGTATCTGAGTTTCCTATCAATACAATTATAGCATGGATAATAAACGATTATCATGAACAAGGAAATATAATAATAACTAATTTATTATTGCCTCTAGGGCATATTTCCAACAGTCTCCCACTTGCACTAGAGTCAATAATCTAGTTCACATCGCCATGTGATTAACACTCACAGGTCACATCACCATGTGACCAACATCCAAAGAGTTTACTAGTGTCACTAAACTAGTTCACATCATCATGTGATTAAGACTCAATGAGTTCTGGGGTTTGATCATGTTTTGCTTGTGAGAGAGGTTTTAGTCAACGGGTCTGCAACATTCAGATCCGTATGTACTTCGCAAATCTCTAGGTCATATTGTAAATGCTGCTTCCACGCTCCACTTGGAGCTATTCCAAATGGTATGCTCCACTATACGTATCCGGTTTGCTACTCAGAGTCATTTGGATAGGTGTTAAAGCTTGCATCGACGCAACTCTTTACGTCGAACTCTTTATCACCTCCATAACCAAGAAACATATCCTTATTCCTCTAAGGATAATTTTGACCGCTATCTGGTGATCCACTCCTTGATCACCTTTGTACCCTCTTGCCAGCCATGTGGCAAGGCACACATCAGGTGTGGTACTCAGCATAGCATACTGCAGAGCCTACGTCTAAAGCATAGGGGACGACCTTCGTCCTTTCTCTCTTTTCTGCCGTGGTCGAGCTTTAAGTCTTAAATTCGTACCTTACAGTTCAGGCAAGAACACCTTCTTTGACTGATCCATCTTGAACACCTTCAAGATCATGTCAAGGTATGTGCTCATTTGAAAGTACTATTAAGCATTTTGATCTATCTTATAGATCTTGATGCTTATTGTTCAAGTAGCCTAATCCAGGTTTTCCATTGAAAAACACCTTTCAAATAACCCTATATGCTTTCCAGAAATTCTACATCATTTCTGATCAACAATATGTCAACAACATATACTCATCAGAAATTCTATAGTGCTCCCACTCACTTCTTTGGAAATACAAGTTTCTCATGAACTTTGTATAAACCCAAAATCTTTGATCATCTCATCAAAGCACACATTCCAACTCCGAGATGCTTACTCCAGTCCTTAGAAGGATCGCTGGAGCCAGCATACCTTTTAGCATCCTTAGGATCGACAAAAACTTTCTGATTGTATCACATACAACCTTTCCATACGAAGACTGGTAAGGAAACTCGTTTTGACATCCATCTGCCAGATTTCATAAATGCAGCTAATGCTAACATGATTCCGACAGACTTAAGCATCGCTACGGATGAGAAAATCTCATCGTAGTCAACTCCTTGAACTTGTGAAAAACTCTTCGCCACAAGTCGAGCTTCATAGACGGTGACATTGCCATCCACGTTCGTCTTCTTCTTAAAGATCCATTTATCTCAATGGCTTGCCGATCATCAGGCAATTCCACCAAAGTCCATGATTTGTTCTGATACATGGATCCTATCTCGGATTTCATGGCTTCTAACCATTTGTTGGAATAAGGGCCCACCATTGCTTCTCCATAGCTCATAGGTTCATTGTTGTCTAGCAACATGACCTTCAAGACAGGATCACCATACCATTCCGAAGCAGTACGCGTCCTTGTCGTCCTATGAGGTTCGGTAGTGACTTGATCCGAAGCTTCATGATCACTATCATAAGCTTCCACTTCAATTGATGTAGGTGCCACAGGAACAACTTCCTGTGCCCTGCTACACACTGGTTGAAGTGATGGTTCAATAACCTCATCAAGTCTCCACCATCCTCCCACTCAATTATTTCGAGAGAAACTTTTCCTCGAGAAAGGACCCGTTTCTAGAAACAATCACTTTTGCTTCCGGATCTGAATTAGGAGGTATACCGAACCATTTTGGGTATCCTATGAAGATGCATTTATCCGTTTTGGGTTCGAGCTTATCACGATGAAACTTTTTCACATAAGCGTCGCAGCTCCAAACTTTCAAGAAACGACAACTTAGGTTTCTCTAAACCATAGTTCTCATGGTGTCATCTCAACGGAATTACGTGGTGCCCTATTAAAGTGAGTGCGGTTGTCTCCAATGCATAACCCATGAATGATATTGGTAATTTGATAAGAGACACCATGGTACGCACCATATCCAATAGGGTGCAACTATGATGTTCAGACACACCATGACACTATGGTGTTCCAGGCGGTATTAATTGTGAAACAATTTCCACGATGTCTTAATTGCGTGGCAAAGCTTGTAACTCAGATACTCATCTCTATGATCATATCATAGACATTTTATCCTCTTATCACGATGATCTTCAACTTCACTCTGAAATTACTTGAACCATTCAATAATTCAGACTTGTGTTTCATCAAGTAAATATACTCAGTATCTACTCAAATCATCCATGAAGTAAGAACATAACGATATCCACTGCGTGCCTCGGCACTCATTGGACTGCACACATCAAAATGTATTACTTCCAACAAGTTGCTTTCTTATTCCACTTTACTGAAAACGAGGCTTTCAGTCATCTTGCCCATGTGGTATGATTTGCATGTCTCAAGTGATTCAAAATCAAGTGAGTCCAAACGGTCCATTCACATGGAGTTTCTTCATGCATATACACCAATAGACATGGTTCGCATGTCTCAAACTTTTCAAAACCGAGTGAGTCCAAAGATCCATCAACATGGAGCTTCTTCATGCATTTTATACCAATATGACTTACATGGCAGTGCCACAAGTAGGTGGTACTATCATTACTATCTTATATCTTTTGGCATGAAAATGTGTATCACTACGATCGAGATTCAATAAACCATTCCTTTAGGTGCAAGACCATTGAAGGTATTATTCAAATAAACAGAGTAATCATTATTCTCCTTAAATGAATAACTGTATTGCAATAGACATAATCCAATCATGTCTATGCTCAACGCAAACGCCAAATAACAATTATTTAGGTTTAACACCAATCTCGATGGTAGAGAGAGCGTGCGATGCTTGATCACATCAACCTTGGAGACACTTCCAACACATATCGTCAGCTCACCTTTAGCTAGTCTCTGTTTATTCCGTAGCTTTTATTTCGAGTTACTAACACTTAGCAACCGAACCGATATCTAATACCCTGGTGCTACTAGGAGTACTAGTAAAGTACACATTAACATAATGTATATCCAATATACTTCTATCGACCTTGCCAGCCTTCTCATCTACCAAGTATCTAGGGTGATTCTAATTCAGTGACTGTTCCCCTTATTACAGAAGCACTTAGTCTCGGGTTTCGGTTCAACCTCGGGTTTCTTCACTAGAGTAGCAGTTGATTTGTCGTTTCATGAAGTATCCCTTCTTGCCCTTGCCCTTCTTGAAACTAGTGGTTTTACCAACCATCAACAATTGATGCTCCTACTTGACTTCTACTTTCGCGGTGTCAAACATCGTGAATACTTCAAGGATCATCATATCTATCCCTGATATGTTATAGTTCATCATGAAGCTCTAGCAGCTTGGTGGCAATGACTTTGGAGAAACATCACTACCTCATCTGGAAGATCAACTCCCACTCGATTAAAGTGATTGTTGTACTCAGACAATCTAAGCACAAGCTCAATGATTGAGCTTTTCTCCCTTAGTTTGCAGGCTAAGAAAATCGTCGGAGGTCTTATACCTCTTGACGTGGGTGCGAACCTGAAATCGCAATTTCAGCCCTCGAAACATCTCATATGTTCCGCGACGTTTCGAGAAACGTCTTTGGTGCCTCTACTCTAAACAATTTAACTGAACTATCACGTAGTTTACAAAACGTGTATGTTCGATGTTCGCAACATCCACAGACGACGTTTGGGGTTCAGCACACTGAGCGGTGCATTAAGTACATAAGCTTTCTATTGTCCGCATAATCGCTACTGTCAACTTTCAACTATATTTTCTCTAGGAACATATCTAAACAGCGGAACTAAAGCGCGAGCTTACGACATAATTTGCAAAGATCTTTTGACTATGTTCAGGATAATTAAGTTCATCTCATGAACTCCCACTCAGATAGACATCCCTCTAGTCATCTAAGTGATTACATGATCCGAGTCAACTAGGACGTGTCCGATCATCACGTGAGACGGACTAGTCATCATCGGTGAACATCTTCATGTTGATCGTATCTACTATACGACTCATGCTCGACCTTTCGGTCTCTTGTGTTCCGAGGCCATGTCTGTACATGCTAGGCTCGTCAAGTCAACCTATGTGTTTCGCGTGTGTAAATCTGGCTTACACCCGTTGTATGTGAATGTAAGAATCTATCACACCCGATCATCACGTGGTGCTTCGAAACGCCGAACTTTCGCAACGGTGCACAGTTAGGGGGAACACTTTCTTGAAATTTTAATGAGGGATCATCTTATTTACTACCATCGTTCTAAGCAAATAAGATGCATAAACATGATAAACATCACATGCAATCAAAAAGTGACATGATATGGCCAATATCATTTCGCTCCTTTTGATCTCCATCTTCGGGGCTCCATGATCATCGTCACCGGCATGACACCATGATCTCCATCATCATGATCTCCATCATCGTGTCTCCATGAAGTTGTCTTGCCAACTTATTACTTCTACTACTATGGCTACCGGTTAGCAATAAAGTAAAGTAATTACATGGCGTTGTTCAATGACACGCATGTCATATAATAAATTAAGACAACTCCTATGGCTCCTGCCGGTTGTCATACTCATCGACATGCAAGTCGTGATTCCTATTACAAGAACATGATCAATCTCATACATCACATATCATTCATCTCATTCTTCTTGGCCATATCACATCACATAGCATACACTGCAAAAACAAGTTAGACATCCTCTAATTGTTGTTTGCATGTTTTACGTGTCTGCTATGGGTTTCTAGCAAGAACGTTTCTTACCTACGCAAAACCACAACGTGATATGCCAATTGCTATTTACCCTTCATAAGGACCCTTTTCATCGAATCCGTTCCGACTAAAGTGGGAGAGACTGGCACCCGCTAGCCACCTTATGCACCAAGTGCATGTCAGTCGGTGGAACCTGTCTCACGTAAGTGTACGTGTAAGGTCGGTCCGTGCCGCTTCATCCCATAATACCATTGAAACAAGATTGGACTAGTAACGGTAAGCATATTGAACAAGATCAACGCCCACAACTACTTTGTGTTCTACTCGTGCAAAGAATCTACGCAATAGACCTAGCTCATGATGCCACTGTTGGGGAACGTAGAAAAATTCAAAATTTTCCTACGAGTCACCAAGATCTATCTATGCAGAGTCTAGCAACAAGGGGAAGAAGAGTGCATCTACATACCCTTGTAGATCGCTAAACGGAAGCATTCAAGAGAACGGGGTTGAAGGAGTTGTACTCGTCGTGATCCAAATCACCGGAGATCCTAGTGCCGAACGGACGGCACCTCCGCGTTCAACACACGTACAGCCCGGTGACGTCTCCCATGCCTTGATCCAGCAAGGAGAGAGGGAGAGGTTGAGGAAGACTCCGTCCAGCAGCAGCACAACGGCGTGGTGGTGGTGGAGGAGTGTGGCAATCCTGCAGGGCTTCGCCAAGCACCGCGGGAGAGGAGGAGGACTTGGGAGAGGGGGAGGGCTGCGCCAGAACTTCGTGTGAAGCTCCCATGCGCCTCCCCACTATATATAGGGGTGGAGGGGCTGGTTTCTTGCCGTCCAAGTCCATTGGGGCGTTGGCAAAGGTGGGAGGAAAGAAATCCCATCATTTCCTTCCCCACCGATTGTTATCCCCCCTTTTTAGGGATCTTGATCTTATCCCTTCGGGATATGATCTTATTCCTTCTAAGCGGGGATCTTGGTGCGCCTTGACCAGGGGTGTGGGGCCTTGTCCCCACTACCCACGTTCATGTGGGCCCCCCCCATGCAGGCGGGCCCCACTCCGGAACCTTCTAGAACCTTCCCGGTACAATACCGAAAAATCCCGAACATTTTCCAATGGCCAAAATTGGACTTCCCATATATAAATCTTTACCTCTGGACCATTCAGGAACTCCTCGTGACGTCCGGGGTCTCATCCGGGACTCCGAACAACATTCGGTAACCACATACAAACTTCCTTTATAACCCTAGCGTCATCGAACCTTAAGTGTGTAGACCCTACGGGTTCGGGAGACACGTAGACATGATCGAGACAACTCTCCGGACAATAACCAACAGTGGGATATGGATACCCATGTTGGCTCCCACATGTTCCACGATGATCTCATCGGATGAACCACGATGTCGAGGATTCAATCAATCCCGTATTCAATTCCCTTTGTCCAGTGGTATTATACTTGCCCGAGATTCGATCGTCGGTATGCCGATACCTTGTTCAATCCGGAGTGCCGTCCTCGGGCCTCGGGGGCTCCCGCCCACGCCCAGTGGAAGCACTTAGCTCCGCGCTAGTGAGAAGACGTCGAAGACTAGACTAGGTGCCGGACGCGGCCTCTTTCATTTGCTTTTCGCAGTTGGCATGTTTGTTCCTATTTGAAGTTTTTTGCAAAGCTGTTGCCATTTCGAGCTCGCGACTCTTCCATTTTACTTGTTCGTTTCGTTTTCTCCCGTGCAAAGTCTCATGAGGGGGGAGCATGGGCACCCACCCGAATGTTTTTTGCCCAGCAATTTGGAACTTCCCTGTTCGAGTCCGCTGCGGGAGCACCCCTCCCAGTCCGTGCCCCACGGGCATCGAGACACGATCACGGGGTATGGGTTGGTTCCCCTCACTACCAAGGCTGGGGACTACCCCTGCTGACTAAACTCTACAGGACACAAGGCGCAGGACGAGGCACTGGCCTCGGGAGGCGAGGACCACGACGAGCCCCCCCCCCCAAGATAAGTGGTTTTCACGCATAGGCACACAGAATGAAAACATAGCACATAAGCAGTAGAAACAACGCACCAATTAAAATAGCAACAGTTCAACACGCCCCGCGGGGCAACGGATTACATTATTTTCGCGCAGGAGAGAAGGGAAAGCAAAAGGGGGGACGACTTGCTCGGCGCCAGCTCTCAGCGAAGGCTCGTACTGCCTCCAAAGCTCAGCTGGATTCCGCCTCCCGCTTCACCGGAGCTCGGCGGCGGGCCGACCCGCTGCTCTCTCCCAGACAAGGGCGACGACGAGGGGGCTGGTCGTGACCACCACTGGAGGAGCTGCTACCCGAAGGGGAGTCGCCGGAGCTTGGCGGATCTCAGGCCCCGCTGCCCGCGCGCCCTCCGCCCCCTTCACCCCGACCAACACCGGGGCTGGGCGCGCGACTGCGGTCATCATCTTCGGGACAACATCCAGCACGACGGCCGTCTTCCCCGAACACCCTCACATAGAGGGTGGCGTCGCCGTCAAACTTGAAGTGCAGAGTGCAACGTCGGCGCAGGCCGCGCGCGCGGGCAAATGTTTGCCAGCAACAGGTCAAGGCCGCCTCCCCGGCGGTGGAGACCTCCAGGGTAGCCCAAGAGGACCTGCTACAACAACCATCTGCCTGAAGCCAAAGGCCGCCTGGGGTACCAGCCGGAAGCTCACCTATGAAGAAACGGGGAAGTTGGAGCCAGGTGCCGGTCGGGTCCGCCGACCACACGATGAACTTCGGCAGCACCTCCGCCGAGCGGAAGCGCGGCCTTGGGGGTTGCGCAGCCCCAGCGTACCTCTCGATGGCAGCCGGATGCCCACTGTTGCGCAGAGGGCTGCCTCCACAGCCCCGGGAAGCTGCAGCAGGGGCAGTGGGGTGCTTACGAGGGCAGCCCCGGCCGCGCTTGGTCGGAGGGGAGCTGGGCCCTTCCTGGCGAGCCTTCCCTTTCTCCGTGGCCGAGAACCTCTTCGGCAGAGCCATGGGGATGGCGAGCGGCCGAGAAGAAGACAGAGAGTAGCAAGGAGGGATGAACCGGAGGGGCTCACGCCGTTCCGTACATATAGCCGAGGGAGGCCAACCGTCGGCCACCACGATCACAGGTAATCATAACCCATTTTGCATGCAGAGACTTGTCAAATCGTGCAGTTGCCGAGGCGTCGTGGGGGAGCCAGGACGCCCACGTCCAATCAACCGCCACGTGGCGCCCAAGGTCGCAGGCTATTGGGGCCCGCGGCGCTTCGCACTTGCCTCTTCGCTTCTTTGCTAAGCCAAGTCCAAGCGCGCCTTGGGCCCGGGGGCTACTGTCAGCGTTCTGGGAACGGGGGTACCCAGACTTGCCTGCCTGCGGCCTACGGCGTGGCTCAAGGAGTGGCCCAGTACGGCCCATCTTCATAACCACATGCTCAAGACCCTCGCGAGGGGCCAAGCCTCGCGGGGCGGACGACAGGAGGCTTCCTCAAGCACGGCCTTGTCAGGCTGGCTCGCGAGGAGGCGGAGAGATCAAGGCGGGGTACCTCATGAGGTGCCCGTGACGCAAGCCATGACGACCAAGGCCAGGTGAGCGCCAGGCGGGCGCCGGCCTATGCAGAGTCCTTGTTTCCCCTTTGGTGCAAAGGGGGCAAGCGCAGGCAAGGGTATCAAGCAAAGGCAACCATTTCGGTTCAACAAGACCAAGACCAGCAGGACGGCAGAATGGAGGTCATCGTGGAGCCCAAGCCAGCATCATCGTCAGGGTCTTTTGGCAGGCGAGGACCAACTTTAGTCAGGATAAGTGTACTAGATGTTCCCCTTCAAAATGGCCAATTGTTGGCGCCCTTCCCGCTCAATATTTGGGAAGAGGCCCGGGGCCTTCGCCTATAAATAGGACGAGCCACCCGCAGGGTACGGCATCTGGATCTGATCGGATCCGCACCCAAGACACACAGAGAGAGAGAGGCGACTGAACCCCCTAGTAGTTCATCGCACCAACCAAGAACAGACCCTCGCGAGGCTGTTCTTCCCTTGTACTGTTCCTCATCATCCCCAGAGGCAATCCACACACCACAAACTGGAGTAGGGTATTACACCACAATGGTGGCCTTAACCAGTATAAATCTTGTGTCCCTTGTGTCGCTCTTCGAGTAGTTTAGATCCTAGCGAGGCGGTGAAACATGGGTAGGCCGAGGGTGTGATCTTCGCGCGCACCCCAGTGTTCGAACATCAAGGGTCTGCCGGAACCCGAAATCCGACAAGAAGAAAGTCTTCAATCCAAACCGCGGGATCTGTTGTGCCATCGTATGATTCGATGTTCACGGGTTTAAACCCTTCTCGGAACTGGTGCTCCATCACCTCATCGGTGAAGCATAGGGGGGGGGGTGCGATACGTCTCCAACGTATCTATAAAGTTTTATTGTTCCATGCTATTATATTATCTGTTTTGGATGTTTAATGGGTTTTAATATACTCTTTTATATTATTTTTGGGACTAACCTATTAATCGGAGGCCCAGTGCCAGTTTCTGTTTTTTTTGCCTATTTTAGAGTTTTACAGAAAAGGAATACCAAACATAGTCCAAACGGAATGAAACCTTCGCGATGATCTTTCTTGGACCGAAAACAATGCAGAAGACTTGGAGTTGAAGTTTGGGACTCCACAAGGAGGCCACGAGGCAGGAGGGCGCGCCCAGGCGGGTAGGCACGCCCCCACCCTTGTGGGCCCCTCGTAGCTCCACCGACGTACTTCTTTCGCCTATATATACTCTTATACCCTAGAAACATCAGGGGGAGCCACTGACATGTCTCCAACGTATCTATAATTTTTTATTAGTCCATGCTATTATATTACCCCTTTTTGGATGTTTATGGGCTTTATTTTACACATTTATGTCATTTTTGGGACTAGCCTACTAACCGGAGGCCCAGCCCATATTGCTGTTTTTTTGCCTATTTCAGTATTTCGAAGAAAAGGAATATCAAACGGAGTCCAAACGGAATGAAACCTTCGGGAGAGTTATTTTTGGAACAAATCTGATCCGGAGAGCTTGGAGTGCAAGTCAAGAAGCCTCCGAGGGCCCCACGAGATAGGAGGGCGCGCCCCCCCTGTAGGGCGCGCCCCCCTGTCTCGTGGGCCCCTCGGGCGGCCACCGACGTACTTCTTCCTCCTGTATATACCTACGTACCCCGAAAACATCCAGGAGCACCACGAAACACAATTTCCGCCACCGTAACCTTCTGTATCCTTGAGATCCCATCTTGGAGCCCTTGCCGGCACTCCGTCGGAGGGGGAAGCAACCATGGAGTGCCTCTACATCAACATCCTTGCCCCTCCGATGAGTCTCTACTCCTAATGGAGCAGTTGGTAGTCTCCGCCGGTCAATTTTCGTCCCACCTCCGCTGGTTTTTTTTCTTCCTAAAAAAATTTACGAAATTTCGTAGGTTAACCAGGGACAACTATGACGACGCCTTAGCCTCCCTCGCACGAAAAAAACCCTCCTCTCGATCCACCCCTCGCGTGACCGCTCTCTTCCCCTCTCCTCCCGATGCGGCGCTGCCCCATCTCTTGCTCCTCCGCCGCCGCCGCCCCTGCTTCCCTCCCGCTCAGACACCTCCACCGCTCCCACCCTTCTCCCCATTGTCGGATCCGCTTGCATATCATAAAGGTTAGGCGGCGAAGCTCCACGTCCGCGACGCGCATCGTCAAGGAAGCTGCTCCCGGATCTGAGGTCGCGCGGCCGTGATGGAAGGGCTCGAGGTGGCCGCCGAAGACCAAGCCCCCACCATGTCTAGAATCGCTTCCCTCGCTGTGTTCCACTGAGGAAGGAGCCGTCGCTGCCGATCGTCTTCCCCGATGGTCGCCGTCTTCCCTGTCGGTCCCCGTGTTATACGGTCAGTCATTCGTCTCGTTCGTATCGCTCCACCTCCACCTCGCGCAATTCTTCTATCGATAACCAGCACCGACACCTCGGACGAAGTCAACTCCTCGCTCTCGCCCAAATCCTCGCCTGCCCCAATCGCTCCACAAATCGCTGCATGCCTCGCTCACGCATGAAGCATATCCGCCTCGCGCTGCCCTAATGGAAGAAAGGGAGCTTCCCGAACCCTAGCGTCGCGCCCCCGCCAGGCCTGTCTCGCGTGAACCAGACAACCAGTAGCCTGCTCTCGACGCCTCCATGCGCCGCCACCGCTGCTCACGGTCACCGCGTGCCCCTCGACGACTCCACGCACCATCGCCGGGTTCCCATCTCGTGAGCGGCACGGGTGATCGGAAATTCGGAGTGTCCAGATCACAATGTCCTGAAGCTGTGCACTTCCCCTCCACAACCTCTCGCTAGCCACAATAACTACAACAATGGTGTCGAGGAGGGTGTGCACAAGACCATGTCCTTCCGGTGCCGCCACCATGAGATCTTCTATTGCTGACCACGCCACGATCATTTTCCTCCTACCTCAGTTAGTGCTCCCCCTACCTCTTCGCCTGATTCTTGAGATCATTTGTCAAATTTGTGTGTTAATGTGCTGCAGGTTTCGTACGACAACTCACGACAGGAGCGTTGGCGAGGGCTCCAGGTACGCCCTCGACCACGTCGCCCCTGGGATGCCCTTTGGTAGGTCTGAGCTCCAGGCCCCCAAGCCCATGGCACATACAATGTTGGTACCAACACACATGTTGAACTAATGGATGTTGGTATTTTGATCTTGCTCTGTTGACCAGCAGTACGATGTAATGTATGGACGTGTCTTTAGGATCAGTGGCAAAATATGCCTGAAGAACGTGTGCATGGTGAGTTAAAAGATTCAGATATGGTCCTTTTTTTAACCTCTGTAGTTCTCCTTGTGCTGCTTCTCATTGAATTTTCAGTTTTACCTTTGTTCCCATATGGCTGCAAGCACCCTTAATCGCAAAACCTAGCTACATCAATGCGCCGCCGTCGAGGACAATGCCCAGCCCGCAACCGAGGTCTTCCACATATAGGATTTATGGAACAGCAGGGGCAGCACTACCACAGCTACTGTCTTGCTGCAGTGATGCGGGCTGGAGCTAGCTGGGTTGCACGCGGTGACGAGAGCATTGTATATGTCCGTTCCTCCACCTTCAACATGTCGATTGCAGGTGAGGACTTCTTTTTTTTCCTTCTCCCTTTTTTCATGCAAGTGTAGAACTTATTGTATGATTTAGTTTTTGTCTACACATAGATGATTCAGATGTTAACGTTGAAGAAAAGATCGACATTAACGTGTGTGCTCATCTAAAAAATATTAATACTTAACTAGCCAATAGTTAATTCTACCTTTGTGAATTTGCAGAATGTTGAATGCTATTGGGTGACATTTCTCATCATGATATTTAATAAGAGGATATTTGTTATCAAGCGACGTCAATGTCTCAGGTATAGATAGTTCTGTTTTGAGGAAGATGATGTGCAACCAGTGAAGAAAATATATTAGGGTGGAACTCCAATGATTTTGTGGATCACTATCTATAGTTTTTTTCGGTCTATAAAGCAGAGGTCCGGCGTGTCGAAATAGAAGTTTCCATGAGTTGTTGCTTTATAAAATTTAGGCGCCCCTATAATGTTGTTGATGATAGAGTAGTGCAACTTATTCTGATTAGTTTTGTTCCCTCCTTAGATCTACGGGCCAACACCGGTTTTACTTCTCATATATACAATCTCTGATTCTTTGAGAAGCTGAGCAATTGATTCAGGTCATGCTACTTCCTATTATAGCTTTCTCTATGTCTATAGTTCAGTAATAGTGCATTACCAATTAGGAGTTCTCGATCATATCCCAAATTGTGATTTCCACTGCATTTTCTTCTGTTATTACAACTAATAAATTACTTGTGCTATATTAGGAATGAATAAAGTGGCTGCTCCTCCCTACAAGTTACAGCGGGATGAGGCCCCTGGTGATCCTCTGAAATTTGATTCCCTTGATGGTCCAGGCTCATTCTGCTTTGAAGTCTAATGCACATTTTTTTATCTCATGTAGGAAGAATGTATTCCCTCTTTACGAAGATGTCTAGCTTGCCTATGTGTTGTAATATTAATAAGTGCATTTGGCCTAACAATTTGTGCACCAAATGAATTTGCTGCGATATGGAAGAACAAGGCGGCACACAAGAGTTGCCTGAATTGCGGTGGCAGCGATGTTGTAATATGTAAGAGTTTGCATCAACTTGGTCTCTTTTCTATGCATAAATCTGATGTGTTGGCCCTTGATTATCAGGAATGTGTTATCAGGGATCGATCTTGTGAAGAACAATTTCGTTACTTTAATAACACACACTTGTGACCATGAGGAGCCTTGGCGCAGTGGTAAAGCTGCTGCCTTGTGACCATGAGGTCATGGGTTCAAGTCCTGAAAACAGCCTCTTACAGAAATGTAGGGAAAGGCTGCATACTATAGACCCAAAGTGGTCGGACCCTTCCCCGACCCTGCGCAAGCGGGAGCTACATGCACCGGGCTGCCCTTTTTAATAACACACACTTGTAGTGAGTCATTAAGAGATATATACAGTAAATGCAAGATTGTTGAGCTAAGAGCCACCTGTGTTAGCTCCATAAATTCGCTGAAAGCAAAAATAATTTGCCCATAGTCATGCGAAACTGCAATCTATAATTCTTTTTAGTATTATTATACATTGCTTGTGCATTCCATTTTTTATCACTTCTAATAACCTCATTAACTCATTTTGCTATCGTCATGTCAGTCATTGATCTACAATTTTTTGTTAATATGTTGCACTACTTTTGACTTCCATTTTTATCACTTCCAACAACCTCATTGGCTGTTTACATCTCATTGTGTATACCAAGAATGCAAGAGTGATAATTTTATTTTCTGACATTAGTTCTCAATTAGGCTTACAAATATTTTACATTGGCAGTAGTTCTGTCATCAAGCTTATGTAGAATGTATTCCCTAGAATGGTATTTCAGCCATTTTGGATTTAGGTGGTATGTGATGGCGCATATTTTCAGCCATTTGGGTTTAGGTGGCATGTGCTGGCACAAGAAAAAGGAAGGCCCTGAACTGAAAGAGAGCAAAATATATTAATGAATTGACAGAATGCCCAAATTGCTATTATATGAAGCAAGGCTTATTTCTCGAACTTGGACAGGATGATATGAAGCATTTGACACCGGCGCTCACCTCTTTGACAAGCCATGCAGAATACATTCTTATTCATGCAGTTATCTGGGAGCGACTACTTTACTGTACTTCTTTTTCAGGCTTATAGTATTTCAGGCCTCTATTCCAACACACACATTCCAGTTGCCATTGGTGAGCAAATAAGATATAAAGTTACCGGTAATGTTCATTACACATGTTAAAAGTAATGCAAATCATGCTTTCTGAAGAGTTGAACTACTGACTATTGATCGGAGAATAGTTTTTGCCTTTTTGGTGACCAGTGCCCAGGGTGTGTGAAAGCGTCTAAAGTTAAAGTTTAGATTTATCATATTGGCTACTCTTTCAAAGGTAAAAACAATAGCATTATTTCACTTCTACTGTAGATTTTTGGGCATCCTTGTATTTTTATTATCTGAGATTTGCATAATTATTTTGAGAATGGGGAGAGATGAGGCTGGTAGTTAGCCCACTTTCGTAGCCTGTCAATATGCCTCTGAAATTGCTGGAATAATAAACATGGCCACGATCATACATGTCTATTTTAGCTTCTCTACTACTCAACATACTTCACTTTGGTATTTTTGGTACGTCTGAAAGTAGTACCTTTTCTAGCATATGTGAGTTTATAGGACAGGTTTTAATAATCCATGTACAAAAAGGCAACATTTTTAACAAAAAAGAGAGATTATACTTATACTTCATATGCATCATGTACATATATAATGTTACAGATAATTCTATTGCGTTTGAATGAACAGAACATTGAGAATGGCACCAGAAAAAAGCAATCGAAGTGAACTCCCTTTTGCTGATATCGGAAATTTGTGCCATGGTCCATAAAGATAACAAGTGCAGGTGTGTGTTCCGATCCGGTATATTTGTTTCATGTACCACAAGAGATGACTCTGCTATTTGACCATGATCTTGAGAGGTACAACTTTACCTAGGTTCTCTATGTTCATAGATACGATGAAACCAAATAAAGCCGCAACTAACATGTTACATTGTCTTTCAGCTATGAACTTTATGATAATATTAGTGACTCTCAAGTTCGGCAAGAGTTTGTACAAAAGATAGGGAAAGTGTTTGAGGCTGCACTGGAAGAGATAATTACTTCTCTCAGTTCGTAGTGCCTTTTTTTGCTGATATCTCTTGGGTTTTGATTTCTTGTATATATGCGCACAGACTGGCAAGTTAAGGGAAGAAAACAAGAAAGATGTTTCTATAGATAAGTCCATCGCAATTTTTAAGGCCAGGGAAAAGGTCTTGATATACCCCTTGATCGCAGGTTTAAATGTTATAAGCATGGTTCCCCACATCCAATTTTTCAGGGCAGGGAGCTTCTTTACCTAACATGGTCAAGAAGTCCGCAAAATCCAGTGACCATAGAGTAGAGCCAGTTGGATACATATCTACAGAATGCATGTAGTGTGTGTGTGTTATCTATATCTTGGTAAGTCACCTATCTGCAGAATGCATGTAGTGTGTGCAGCATGTAGTGTGTGCATGTGTTAGATATACACTGAAAAAAGCACCACAATGCAAGTGTCAAATCTTCTTCTTGATGCAAATTTGCGACTTTGTTCTAGACTGGTTGATGTTACACTGAAGGAGGAAATGGGTTTCAACCTTAAAACGAACTTAATTATGTTTTCAATTCATTTGTATGTATTGGAGCCCGTAGCAACGCACGGGCGTTCTACTAGTTGTGAGTAGTTTACCACAGACCTACGGGTCCATAGTTATTAGCTAGATGGCTTCTTCTCTCTTTTTGGATCTCAATACAATGTTCTCCCCCTCTCTTGTGGAGATCTATTCGATGTAATCTCTTTTTGCGGTGTGTTTGTCGAGATCCGATGAATTGTGGGTTTATGATCAAGTTTATCTATGAATAATATTTGAATCTTTTCTGAATTCTTTTATGTATGATTGAGTTATCTTTGCAAGTCTCTTCTAATTATCAGTTTGGTTTGGCCTACTAGATTGATCTTTCTTGCCATGGGAGAAGTGCTTAGCTTTGGGTTCAATCTTGCTGTGTTCTTACCCAGTGACAGAAAGGGTTGCAAGACACGTATTGTATTGTTGCCATCGAGGATAACAAGATGGGGTTTATATCATATTGCATGTGTTTATCCCTCTACATCATGTTATCTTGCTTAATGCGTTACTCTGTCCTTATGAACTTAATACTCTAGATGCAGGCAGCAGTCGGTCGATGTGTGGAGTAATAGTAGTAGATGCAGGCAGGAGACAGTCTACTTGTTATGGACGTGATGCCTATATACATGATCATGCCTAGATAATCTCATAACTATGCGCTTTTCTATCAATTGCTCGACAGAAATTTGTTCACCCACCGTAATACTTATGCTATCTTGAGAGAAGCCTCTAGTGAAACCTATGGCCCCTGGGTCTATCTCTTATCATATTTGCTTTCAATCTACTTTATTTGCATCTTTACTTTTTGCATCTATATTATAAAGTACCAAAAATATATTTATCTTATCATACTATCTTTATTAGATCTCACTTTCGCAAGTGGCCGTGAAGGGATTGACAACCCCTTTATTGCATTGGTTGCGAGTTCTTAGTTTGTTTGTGTAGGTGCGTGGGACTTTTGAGGAGCCTCCTACTGGATTGATACCTTGGTTCTCAAAACTGAGGGGAATACTTACGATACACTTTGCTGCATCACCCTCTCCTCTTCGAGGAAAACCAACGCAAGCTCAAGACGTAGCAGCCACAAAACCACTTTTCCACCACCGCAACCTTCTGTACCCGCGAGATCCCATCTTGGGGCCTTTTCCGGCGATTTGCCGGAGGGGGAATCGATCATGGAGGGCTTCTACATCAACACCATTACCTCTTCGATGGAGTGTGAGTAGTTTACCTCAGACTTTCGGGTCCGTAGTTATTAGCTAGATGGCTTCTTCTCTCTCTTTGATTCTCAATACAAATTCTCCTCGATGTTCTTGGAGATCTATTCGATGTAATTCTTTTGCGATGTGTTTGCCGAGATCCGATGAATTGTGGATCTATGAACAAGTTTATCTATGAATATTATTTGATTCTTCTCTGAATTCTTATATGCATGATTTGATATCTTTGCAAGTCTCTTCGAATTATCGGTTTAGGTTGTCCTACTAGATTGATCTTTCTTGCAAAGGAAGAAGTGCTTAGCTTTGGGTTCAATCTTGCGGTGTCCTTTCCTAGAGACAGTAGGGGCAGCAAGGCACGTATTGTTGCCATTGAGGATAAAAAGATGGGGTTTATATCATATTGCTTGAGTATATACCTCTATGTCATGTCATCTTGCTTAATGCGTTACTCCGTTCTTATGAACTTAATACTCTAGATGCATGTTGGATAGCGGTCGATGTGTGGAGTAATAGCAGTAGATGCAGAATTGTTTCGGCCTATATTCATGATCATTGCCTTAGATGTCTTCATAATTATGTGCTTTTCTATCAATTGCTCGGCAGTAATTTGTTCACCCACCGTAATACATGCTATCTTGAGAGAAGCCACTAGTGAAACCTATGGCCCCCCGGGTCTCTTTCCTATTATATTACATCTCTTTTATTTACATCGCATCTCATTTACTATTTTGCAATCTTTACTTTCCAATCTATACAACAAAAATACCAAAAAATGTTTACTTTATTATCTCTATCAGATCCCACTTTTGCGAGTGACCGTGAAGGGATTGACAACCCCTTTATCACGTTGGTTGCAAGGTTCTTGATTGTTTGTGTAGTTATTAGGTGACTTGTGCATTGTCTCCTACTGGATTGATACCTTGGTTGTCAAAACTGAGGGACATACTTACGCTACTTCGCTGCATCACCCTTTCCTCTTCGAGGGAAAACCAACGCATGCTCAAGAGGTAGCAAGAAGGATTTCTGGCGCCGTTACCGGGGAGACCTACACCAAGTCAAGACAAGATTTAATCTCCCGTAAACTTGCCAATTTCTAGCGCCGTTGCGGGGAGATCTACGCCAAGTCAAGACATACCAAGTACCCATCATAAACTCTTCTCCCCCGCATTACATTATTTGCCATTCGCCTCTCTTTTTCCTCTCCCACACTTCTAAAACCATTCTCGAAAACCTTTGCCTTTTCTTCGCCCTTCTTCCGTTTGTCTCTTTTTGCTTGCTTCTTGTGTGCTTGTGTGTTGGATTGATTGTTTGTCACGATGGCTCAAGATAATACTAAATTGTGTGTCTTTTCCAATACCAACAACAATGATTTTATTAGCACTCCGATTGCTCCTACTACCGATGTTGAATCTTGTGAAATTAATACCGCTTTGTTGAATCTTGTTCTGAAAGATCAATTTTCTGGCCTTCCTAGTGAAGATGTCGCAACCCATCTAAACAACTTCGTTGATTTGTGTGATATGCAAAAGAAGAAAGATGTGGATAATGATATTGTTAAATTGAGGCTATTACCGTTTTTTGCTTAGAGATTGTGCTAAAACTTGGTCCTCTTCTTTGCCTAAAAATAGTATTGATTTGTGGAATAAGTGCAAAGATGCTTTTATACCTAAGTATTTTCCTCCCACTAAGATCATCTCTCTTAGGAACGATATTATGAATTTTAAGCAACTTGATCATGAGCATGTTGCACAAGCTTGGGAGAGGATGAAATTAATGATACGTAATTGCCCTACACATGGTTTGAATTTGTGGATGATTATAGAAAAATTTTATGCCGGATTGAATTTTGCTTCTAGAAATCTTTTAGGTTCAGCCGCGGGAGGCACTTTTATGGAAATCACTTTAGGAGAAGCTACTAAACTTCTAGACAATATTATGGTTACTTATTCTCAATGGCACACAAAAAGATCCACTAGTAAAAAGGTTCATGCGATTGAAGAAATTAATGTTTTGAGTCGAAAGATGGATGAACTTATGAAACTGTTTGCTAATAAAAGTGTTTCTTCTGATCCTAATGATATGCCTTTATCCACTTTGATTGAGAATAATAATGAATCTATGGATGTGAATTTTGTTGGTAGGAACAATTTTGGTAACAACGCGTATAGAGGAAATTTTAATTCTAGGCCGTTTCCTAGTAATTCCTCTAACAATTATGGTAATTCCTACAACAACTCTTATGGAAATATTAATAAGATGCCCTCTGATTTTGAGAATAGTGTTAAAGAATCTATGAGTTCGCAAAAGAATTTCAATGCTTTGGTTGAACAAAAATTGCTTAAGATTGATGAGTTGGCTAGGAATGTGGATAGAATTTCTCTGGATGTTGATTCTTTGAAACTGAGATCTATTCCACCTAAGCATGATATCAATGAGTCTCTCAAATCCATGAGAATTTCCATTGATGAGTGCGAAGAAAGAACCGCTAGGATGCGTGCTAAAAAAGATTGCTTTGTGAAAGCATGTTCTTCTAGTTTTCATGATAATAATGATGAAGATCTAAAAGTGATTGATGCGACTCCTATTAAATCTTTGTTTTCCAATATGAATCTTGATAAATACGGTATTGGAGATGAGTGAACTTTAGTTAAAAGGCGTCCCAATGATTCGGAGTTTTTAGATCTTGATGCAAAAATTGATAAAAGTGGGATTGAAGAGGTCAAAACTTTACATAGCAATGAACCCACTATTTTGGATTTCAAGGAATTTATTTATGATAATTTCTCTTTGATATATTGTATTTCCTTGTTGCAATCCGTGTTAAATTCTCCTCATGCTTATGATCAAAATAAAGCTTTTACTAAACATATCATTGATGCTTTAATGCAATCCTATGAAGAAAAGCTTGAAATAGAAGTTTCTATCCCTAGAAAACTTTATGATGAGTGGGAACCTACTATTAAAATTAATGTTAAAGATTATGAATGCTATGCTTTGTGTGATTTGGGTGCTAGTGTTTCCACGATTCCTAAAACTTTGTGTGATGTGCTAGGTTTTCGTGAATTTGATGATTGTTCTTTAAATTTGCATCTTGCAGATTCCACCATTAAGAAACCTATGGGCAGGACTAATGATTTTATTTTTGTTGCAAATAGGAATTATGTGCCCATAGATTTCATTGTTCTTGATATAGATTGCAATCCTGCATGTCCTATTATTCTTGGTAGACCTTTCCTTAGAACGATTGGTGCACTTATTGACATGAAAGAAGGAAATATTAGATTCCAATTTCCGTTAAGGAAAGGCATAGAATAATTTCCTAGGAAGAAAATTAAATTTCCTTATGAATCTATTATGAGAGCCACTTATGGATTGCATACCAAAGATGGCAATACCTAGATCTATTCGTGTTTTTATGCCTAGCTAGGGGCGTTAAACGATAGCGCTTGTTGGGAGGCAACCCAATTTTATTTTTGTTCTTTGATTTTTGCTCCTATTTAGTAATAAATAATTCATCTAGCTTCTGGTTAGATGTGGTTTTATGTTTTAATTAGTGTTTGTGCCAAGTAGAACCTTTGGGAAGACTTGGGTGAAGTCTTTGCGATCTTGCTGTAAACAACAGAAACTTTTACGCTCACGAGAATAGCTGTCATTTGTTACTGAAGTGTGATTTTAGGTTGATTATTTTTGAATATCATTAATAGACAAATTTCTCACGTCCAAAAATTTATTTAAGAATTTTCAGAGTTACAGAAGTATTTGAAAGTTACAGATTGCTACAGACTGTTCTGTTTTTCACAGATTCTGTTTTTCGTGTGTTGTTTGCTTATTTTGATGAATCTATGGGTAGTATCGGGGGTATGGACCATAGAGAAGTTGGAATACAGTAGGTTTAACACCACTATAAATAAAGGATTACTTCATTACATTACCTTAAAGTGGTGGTTTATTTTCTTATACTAACGGAGCTCATGAGATTTTCTGTTGAAGTTTTGTGTTGTGAAGTTTTCAAGTTTTTGGGTAAAGATTTGATGGATTTTGGAATAAGGAGTGGCAAGAGCCTAAGCTTGGGGATGCACAAGGCACCCCAAGGTAAAATTCAAGGACAACCAAAATCCTAAGCTTGGGGATGCCCCGGAAGGCATCCCCTCTTTCGTCTTCGTCTATCGGTTACTTTACTTGAGGCTATATTTTTATTCACCACATGATATGTGTTTTGCTTGGAGCATCTTGTATGATTTGAGTCTTTGCGTTTTAGTTTACCACAATCATCCTTGCTGTACACACCTTTTGGTAGAGACACGCACGAATCAGAATTTATTAGAATACTCTATGTGCTTCACTTATATCTTTTGAGCTAGACAATATTGCTCTAGTGCTTCACTTATATCTTTTTTTAGAAGCACGGTGGTGGTTTTATTTTATAGAAGTTGTTGATCTCTCATGATTCACTTATATTATTTTGAGAGTCTTTTAGAACATCATGGTAATTTGCTTTGGCTATAAAACTAGTCCTAATATGATGGCCATCCAAGATGGGTATAATAAAAACTTTCATATAAAGTGCATTGAATACTATGAGAAGTTTGATGCTTGATGAGTGTTTTGAGATATGAGGATGGTGATACAAGAGTCATGCTAGTAGAGTAATTATGAATTTGAGAAATACTTTTGTTGAGGTTTGCAAGTCCCGTAGCATGCACGTATGGTAACTGTTGTGTAACAAATTTAAAGCATGACGTGTTTCTTTGATTGTCTTCCATATGTGTGGAGGTCGGGATCGCGTGATGGTTAACTCCTACCAACCATTCCCCTAGGAGCATGCGTGTAGTACTTGGTTTTGATGACTTGTAGATTTTTGCAATAAGTATGTGAGTTCTTTATGACTAATGTTGAGTCCATGGATTATACACACTCTCACCCTTCCACCATTGCTAGCCTCTCTAGTACCACACAACTTTCGCCGGTACCATAAACCAACCATTTAGTTTCCTCAGAATAGCCACCATACCTACCTATTATGGCATTTCCATAGCCATTCTGAGATATATTGCCATGCAACTTTCCACCGTACCGTTTATTATGACATGCTCCATCATTGTCATATTGCCCTGCATGATCATGTAGTTGACATCGTACTTGTGGCAAAGCCACCATTCATAATTTTTTCATACATGTCACTCTATTCATTTCACATCCCGGAACACCACCGGAGGCATTCATATAGAGTCATATTTTGTTCTAAGTATCGAGTTGTAATCCTTGAGTTGTAAATAAATAAAAGTGTGATGATGATCATTATTAGAGCATTGTCACGTGTGAGAAAAAAAGAGAGGCCAAAGAAGCCAATGAAAAAAGGAGGCCAAAGAAGCCAAACAAAAAAGAGAGAGTAAAAGAGAGAAGGGACAATGCTACTATCCTTTTTCCACACTTGTGCTTCAAAGTAGCACCATGATCTTCATGATAGAGAGTCTCTTATTTTGTCACTTTCATATACTAGTGGGAATTTTTGTTATAGAACTTGGCTTGTATATTCCAACGATGGGCTTCCTCAAAATGCCCTAGGTCTTTGTGAGGAAGCAAGTTGGATGCACACCCACTAAGTTTATTTTGTTGAGC